>NW_027511167.1:0-27702 GCF_048772815.1 Callospermophilus lateralis | reverse complement strand
AAGACTTAGCACAATACAGTAGTTCTACGTTCTATCTCTAAGTTTTTTTCGTCTTGATGTAGCCTTAAGCAGAGACTGGAGAATAACTCATTCAATGAAAGGCGTTGTTAGGCTGCCAAAAAACTACAGTCTCCTGAAATCACAACATATATTTTTTCTTCCGACCTTCATGATACTTTAAAGTAGTGAACAGTACACCAATCAAACTTGGATGCCCAAGTTTCGTTCTCCTAGGTTGAAGCATTCGTTTGCAGTAACAGTTTGAATTTTTAGGATTCACTCTGTTTTCTCCTATATTGACAGATGCAGTTCGAACTCTAAATAAAACACGGTTTGTGCTAGCTTCTTGAAACTTGACAAAATACAGTAGTTCTACGTTCTATCTCTAAGTTTTGCTTCCTATTGACGGAGCCTAAAGCTGGGACTGGCGAATAACACTTATATTGAAAGGGGTTACCAAACTTCCAAAAACTAGAGACTCCTGAAATCTCAACATATATTTTTTCATCCAATCTTCAGGATACATTCACGTAATGATCAGTACACCAATCCCACTTGGATGCCCAAGTTTAGTTCTCCTAGATTGAAGCATTCGTTTGCAGGAACAGTTTGAATTTTTAGGTTTCACTCTGTTTTCTCCTATATTGACAGATGCCGTTCGAACTCTAAATCAACACGGTTTGTGCTAGCTCTTGAAACTTGACACAATACAGTAGTTCTACGTTCTATCTCTAAGTTTTGTTTTTTCTTGATGTAGCGTAATGCAGGGACTCCGAATAACACTTATATGGAAAGGGGTTACCAAACTTCCAAACACTAAAGTCTCCTGAAATCTCAACATATATTTTTTCATTAAAATCCTCATGATACATTCACGTAATGATCAGTACACCAATTTCACTTGGATGCCCATTTTTAGTTCTACTAGATTGAAGCATTCGTTTCCAGGAACAGTTTGAATTTTTAGGTTTCACATTGTTTTCTCCTATATTGACAGATGCAGTTCGAACTCTAAATCAACACGGTTTGTGCTAGCTTCCTGAAACTTGACACAATATAGTAGTTCTACGTTCTATCTCTAAGGTTTGTTTCGTCATGATATAGCCTTAAGCAGAGACTGGCGAATAACTCATTCAATGAAATGCGTTGTTAGGTTGCCAAAAAAATACAGTCTCCTGTAATCTCAACATATATTTTTTCTTCCGACCTTCATTATACTTTTAAGTAATGAGCAGTACACCAATCAAACTTGGATGCCGTGGTTTCGTTCTTCTAGGTTGAAGCATTCGTTTGCAGTAACAGTTTGAATTTTTAGGTTTCACTCTGTTTTCTCCTTTATTGACAGATGCAGTTCTAACTCTAAATCAAAGACAGTTTGTGGTAGCTTCTTGAAATTTGACACAATACAGTAGTTTTACGTTTTATCTCTATGTTTTGTTTCCTCCTGATGTAGCCTAATGCAGGGAGTGCGAATAACATATGGAAATGGATTGAGAAACTTCCAAACACTAGTGTCTCCTGAAATCTCAACATATATTTTTTCATCCAATCTTCAAGATACATTCACGTAATGATCAGTACACCAATCCCACTTGGATGCCCAAGTTTAGTTCTCCTAGATTGAAGCATTCGTTTCCAGGAACAGTTTGAATTTTTAGGTTTCACTCTGTTTTCTCCTATATTGACAGATGCAGTTCGAACTCTAAATCAACACGGTGTGTGCTAGCTTCTTGAAACTTGACACAATACAGTAGTTCTACGTTCTGTCTCTAAGGTTTGTTAACTCTTGATGTAGCCTTAAACAAAGACTGGTGAATAACTCATTCAATGAAAGGCGTTGTTAGGTTGCCAAAAACTACAGTCTCCTGTAATCTCAACATATATTTTTTCTTCAGAACTTCATGATACTTTCAAGTAACGAGCAGTACACCAATCCCACTTGGATGCCCAAGTTTTGTTCTCCTAGGTTGAATCATTCGTTTGCAGTAACAGTTTGAATTTTAGGTTTCACTCTGTTTTCTCCTATATTGACAAATATAGTTCAAACTGTAAATCAAACAAGGTTTGTGCTAGCTTCTTGAAACTTGGCAAAATAAAGTAGTTCTACGGTCTCTCTCTAAGGTTTGCTTCCTCTTGATGTAGCCTAAAGCAGGGACTGGTGAATAACACTTATACTGAAAGGGGTTGCCAAACTTCCAAAAACTAGAGTCTCCTGAAATCTCAACATATATTTTTTCAACAATCCTCATGATACATTCACGTAATGATCAGTACACAAATCCCACTTGCATGCCCAAGTTTAGTTCTCCTAGATTGAAGCATTCGTTTCCAGGAACAGTTTGAATTTTTAGGTTTCACTCTGTTTTCTCCTATAATGACAGATGCAGTTCGAACTCTAAATCAACACGGTTTGTGCTAGCTTCTTGAAACTTGACACAATACAGTAGTTCTACGTTCTATCTCTAAGGTTTGTTCCTCTTGATGTAGCCTTAAGCAAAGACTGGCGAATAACTCATTCAAATGAAATGCGTTGTTAGGTTGCCAAAAAAATACAGTCTCCTGTAATCTCAACATATATTTTTTCTTCCGACCTTCATGATACTTTTAAGTAATGAGCAGTACACAATCAAACTTGGATGCCGTGGTTTCGTTCTTCTAGGTTGAAGCATTCGTTTGCAGTAACAGTTTGAATTTTTAGGTTTCACTCTGTTTTCTCCTATATTGACAGATGCAGTTAGAACTCAAAATCACACACGGTGTGTGCTAGCTTCTTGAAACTTGACACAATACAGTAGTTCTACGTTCTATCTCTAAGGTTTGTTTCCTCTTGATGTAGCCTAATGCAGGGAATGCCGAATAACACTTATATTGAAATGGGTTGCCAAATTTCCAAAAACTAGAGTCTCCTGAAATCTCAACATATATTTTTTCATCCAATCTTCATGATACTCTCAAATAATGATCAGTACACCAATCCCACTTGGATGCTCAAGTTTCGTTCAACTACCTTGAAGCATCTTTTGCAGTAACAGTTTGAATTTTTGGGTTTCACTCTGTTTTCTCCTATATTGACAGATGCAAGAAGAACTCAAAATCACACACGGTTTGTGCTAGCTTTTTGAAACTTGACACAATACAGTAGTTCTACGTTCTATCTCTAAGGTTTGTTTCCTCTTGATGTAGCCTAATGCAGGGACTGGCGAATAACACTTATATTGAAAGGGGTTGCCAAACTTCCAAACACTAGAGTCTCCTGAAATCTCAACATATATTTTTTCATCCAATCTTCATGATACTCTCAAGTAATGATCAGTACACCAATCCCACTTGGATGCTCAAGTTTCGTTCTCCCACCTTGAAGCATTGGTTTGCAGTAACAGTTTGAATTTTAGGTTTCACTCTGTTTTCTCCTATATTGACAGATGCAGTTCGAACTCTAAATCAAACACAGTTTGTGCTAGCTTCTTGAAACTTGACACAATACAGTAGTACTACGTTCTATCTCTAAGTTTTGTTTCCTCTTGATGTAGCCTAATGCAGGGACTGCGAATAACACTTATATGGAAAGGGGTTGCCAAACTTCCAAACACTAGAGTCTCCTGAAATCTCAACATATATTTTTTCATCCAATCCTTATGATACATTCACGTAATTATCAGTACACCAATCCCACTTGGATGCCCATTTTTAGTTCTCCTAGATTGAAGCATTCGTTTCCAGGAACAGTTTGAATTTTTAGGTTTCACTCTGTTTTCTCCTATATTGACAGATGCAGTTCGAACTCTAAATCAACACGGTTTTTGCTAGCTTCTTGAAACTTGACACAATACAGTAGTTCTACGTTCTATCTCTAAGGTTTGTTTCCTCTTGATGTAGCCTTAAGCAAAGACTGGCGAATAACTCATTCAAGGAAATGCTTTGTTAGGTAGCCAAAAAACTACAGTCTCCTGTAATCTCAACATATATTTTTTCTTCCGACCTTCATGATACTTTTAAGTAACGAGCAGTACAGCAATCAAACTTGGATGCCCTAATTTCGTTCTTCTAGGTTGAAGCATTCGTTTGCAGTAAAAGTTTGAATTTTTAGGTTTCACTCTGTTTTCTCCTATATTGACAGATGCAGTTCGAACTCTAAATCAAACACGGTTTCTGCTAGCTTCTGCAAACTTGACACAATACAGTAGTTCTACGTTCTATCTCTAAGGTTTGTTTCCTCTTGATGTAGCCTAATGCAGGGACTGGCGTATAACACTTACATTGAAATGGGTTGCCAAACTTCCAAAAACTAGATTCTCCTGAAATCTCAACATATATTTTTTCATCCAATCTTCATGATACTCTCAAGTAATGATCAGTACACCATTAAACTTGGATGCTCAAGTTTCGTTCTCCTACCTTGAAGCATTCGTTTGCAGGAACAGTTTGAATTTTTAGGTTTCACTCTGTTTTCTCCTAGATTGACAGATGCAGTTAGAACTCTAAATAAAACACAGTTTGTGCTAGCTTCTTGAAACTTGACAAAAAAAGTAGTTCTACGTTCTATCTCTAAGGTTTGCTTCCTCTTTATGTAGCCTTAAGCAGAGACTGGCGAATAACACTTTCAATGAAAGGCGTTGTTAAGCTTCCAAAAAACTACCATCTCCTGAAATCTCAACATATATTTTTTCATCCGACCTTCATGATACTTTCAAGTAATAAGCAGTACACCACTCAAACTTGGATGCTCAAGTTTTGTTCTTTTAGGTTGAAGCATTCGCTTGCAGGAACAGTTTGATTTTAAGGTTTCACTCTGTTGTCTCCTATATTGACAGATGCAGTTCGAACTCTAAATCAAACACGGTTTGTGCTACCTTCTTGAAACTTGACACAATACAGTAGTTCTATGTTCTATCTCTAAGTTTTTTTCGTCTTGATGTAGCCTTAAGCAGAGACTGGAGAATAACTCATTCAATGAAAGGCGTTGTTAGGCTGCCAAAAAACTACAGTCTCCTGAAATCACAACATATATTTTTTCTTACGACCTTCATGATACTTTAAAGTAGTGAACAGTACACCAATCAAACTTGGATGCCCAAGTTTCGTTCTCCTAGGTTGAAGCATTCGTTTGCAGTAACAGTTTGAATTTTTAGGATTCACTCTGTTTTCTCCTATATTGACAGATGCAGTTCGAACTCTAAATAAAACACGGTTTGTGCTAGCTTCTTGAAACTTGACAAAATACAGTAGTTCTAAGTTCTATCTCTAAGGTTTGCTTCCTCTTGACGGAGCCTAAAGCAGGGACTGGCGAATAACACTTATATTGAAAGGGGTTACCAAACTTCCAAAAACTAGAGACTCCTGAAATCTCAACATATATTTTTTCATCCAATCTTCAGGATACATTCACGTAATGATCAGTACACCAATCCCACTTGGATGCCCAAGTTTAGTTCTCCTAGATTGAAGCATTCGTTTGCAGGAACAGTTTGAATTTTTAGGTTTCACTCTGTTTTCTCCTATATTGACAGATGCCGTTCGAACTCTAAATCAACACGGTTTGTGCTAGCTCTTGAAACTTGACACAATACAGTAGTTCTACGTTCTATCTCTAATGTTTGTTTCCTCTTGATGTAGCCTTAAGCAAAGCCTGGCGAATAACTCATTCAATGAAATGCGTTGTTAGGTTGCCAAAAAACTACAGTCTCCTGTAATCTCAACATATATTTTTTCTTCCGACCTTCATGATACTTTTAAGTAATGAGCAGTACAGCAATCAAACTTGGATGCCTTAGTTTCGTTCTTCTAGGTTGAAGCATTCGTTTGCAGTAACGGTTTGAATTTTTAGGTTTCACTCTTTTTTCTCCAATATTGAGAGATGCTGTTAGTACTCTAAATCAAACACGGTTTGTGCTAGCTTCTTGAAACTTGGAACAATACAGTAGTTCTACGTTCTATCTCTAAGGTTTGTTTCCTCTTGATGTAGCCTAATGCAGGGACTGGCGAATAACACTTATATTGAAAGGTGTTGCCAAACTTCCAAAAACTAGAGTCTCCTGAAATCTCAACATATATTTTTTCATCCAATCTTCATGATACTCTCAGGTAATGATCAGTACACCAATCCCACTTGGATGCTTAAGTTTCGTTCTCCTACCTTGAAGCATTCATTTGCAGTAACAGTTTGAATTTTTAAGTTTCACTCTGTTTACTCCTGTATTGACAAATATAGTTCAAACTCTAAATCAACACGGTTTGTGCTAGCTTCTTGAAACTTGACAAAATAAAGTAGTTCTACGTTCTATCTCTAAGGTTTGTTTCCTCTTGATGTAGCCTTAAGCAAAGACTGGCGAATAACTCATTCAATGAAATGCGTTTTAGGTTGCCAAAAAACTACAGTCTCCTGTAATCTCAACATATATTTTTTCTTCCGACCTTCATGATACTTTTAAGTAATGAGCAGTACAGCAATCAAACTTGGATGCCTTAGTTTCGTTCTTCTAGGTTGAAGCATTCGTTTGCAGTAACAGTTTGAATTTTTAGGTTTCACTCTGTTTTCTCCTATATTGACAGATGCAGTTAGAACTCAAAATCACACACGGTTTGTGCTAGCTTCTTGAAACTTGACACAATACAGTAGTTCTACGTTCTATCTCTAAGGTTTGTTTCCTCTTGATGTAGCCTAATGCAGGGACTGGCGAATAACACTTATATTGAAATGGGTTGCCAAATTTCCAAAAACTAGAGTCTCCTGAAATCTCAACATATATTTTTTCATCCAATCTTCATGACTCTCAAATAATGATCAGTACACCAATCCCACTTGGATGCTCAAGTTTCGTTCAACTACCTTGAAGCATTCGTTTGCAGTAACAGTTTGAATTTTTGGGTTTCACTCTGTTTTCTCCTATATTGACAGATGCAGTTAGAACTCAAAATCACACACGGTTTGTGCTAGCTTTTTGAAACTTGACACAATACAGTAGTTCTACGTTCTATCTCTAAGGTTTGTTTCCTCTTGATGTAGCCTAATGCAGGGACTGGCGAATAACACTTATATTGAAAGGGGTTGCCAAACTTCCAAAAACTAGAGTCTCCTGAAATCTCAACATATATTTTTTCATCCAATCTTCATGATACTCTCAAGTAATGATCAGTACACCAATCCCACTTGGATGCTCAGGTTTCGTTCTCCTACCTTGAAGCATTCGTTTGCAGTAACAGTTTGAATTTTAGGTTTCACTCTGTTTTCTCCTATATTGACAGATGCAGTTCGAACTCTAAATCAAACACAGTTTGTGCTAGCTTCTTGAAACTTGACACAATACAGTAGTACTACGTTCTATCTCTAAGTTTTGTTTCCTCTTGATGTAGCCTAATGCAGGGACTGTGAATAACACTTATATGGAAAGGGGTTGCCAAACTTCCAAACACTAGAGTCTCCTGAAATCTCAACATATATTTTTTCATCCAATCCTTATGATACATTCACGTAATGATCAGTACACCAATCCCACTTGGATGCCCATTTTTAGTTCTCCTAGATTGAAGCATTCGTTTCCAGGAACAGTTTGAATTTTTAGGTTTCACTCTGTTTTCTCCTATATTGACAGATTCAGTTCGAACTCTAAATCAACACGGTTTGTGCTAGCTTCTTGAAACTTGACACAATACATTAGTTCTACGTTCTATCTCTAAGGTTTGTTTCCTCTTGATGTAGCCTTATGCAAAGACTGGCGAATAACTCATTCAAGGAAATGCTTTGTTAGGTTGCCAAAAAACTACAGTCTCCTGTAATCTCAACATATATTTTTTCTTCCGACCTTCATGATACTTTTAAGTAACGAGCAGTACAGCAATCAAACTTGGATGCCCTAATTTCGTTCTTCTAGGTTGAAGCATTCGTTTGCAGTAACAGTTGAATTTTTAGGTTTCACTCTGTTTTCTCCTATATTGACAGATGCAGTTCGAACTCTAAATCAAACACGGTTTCTGCTAGCTTCTGCAAACTTGACACAATACAGTAGTTCTACGTTCTATCTCTAAGGTTTGTTTCCTCTTGATGTAGCCTAATGCAGGGACTGGCGTATAACACTTACATTGAATTGGGTTGCCAAACTTCCAAAAACTAGAATCTCCTGAAATCTCAACATATATTTTTTCATCCAATCTTCATGATACTCTCAAGTAATGATCAGTACACCATTAAACTTGGATGCTCAAGTTTCGTTCTCCTACCTTGAAGCATTCGTTTGCAGGAACAGTTTGAATTTTTTGGTTTAACTCTGTTTTCTCTTATATTGACAGATGCAGTTCGAACTCTAAATCAACACGGTTTGTGCTAGCTTCTTGAAACTTGACACAATACAGTAGTTCTACGTTCTATCTCTAAGGTTTTTTTCCTCTTGATGTAGCCTAATGCAGGGACTGGCGAATAACACTTATATTGAAATGGGTTGCCAAATTTCCAAAAACTAGAGTCTTCTGAAATCTCAACATATATTTTTTCATTGAATCTTCATGATACTCTCAAATAATGATCAGTACACCAATCCCACTTGGATGCTCAAGTTTCGTTCAACTACCTTGAAGCATTCGTTTGCAGTAACAGTTTGAATTTTTGGGTTTCACTCTGTTTTCTCCTATATTGACAGATGCAGTTAGAACTCAAAATCACACACGGTTTGTGCTAGCTTTTTGAAACTTGACACAATACAGTAGTTCTACGTTCTATCTCTAAGGTTTGTTTCCTCTTGATGTAGCCTAATGCAGGGACTGGCGAATAACACTTATATTGAAAGGGGTTGCCAAACTTCCAAAAACTAGAGTCTCCTGAAATCTCAACATATATTTTTTCATCCAATCTTCATGATACTCTCAAGTAATGATCAGTACACCAATCCCACTTGGATGCTCAAGTTTCGTTCTCCTACCTTGAAGCATTCGTTTGCAGTAACAGTTTGAATTTTAGGTTTCACTCTGTTTTCTCAAATATTGACAGATGCAGTTCGAACTCTAAATCAAACACAGTTTGTGCTAGCTTCTTGAAACTTGACACAATACAGTAGTACTACGTTCTATCTCTAAGTTTTGTTTATTCTTGATGTAGCCTAATGCAGGGACTGCGAATAACACTTATATGGAAAGGGGTTGCCAAACTTCCAAACACTAGAGTCTCCTGAAATCTCAACATATATTTTTTCATCCAATCCTTATGATACATTCACGTAATGATCAGTACACCAATCCCACTTGGATGCCCATTTTTAGTTCTCCTAGATTGAAGCATTTGTTTCCAGGAACAGTTTGAATTTTTAGGTTTCACTCTGTTTTCTCCTATATTGACAGATGCAGTTCGAACTCTAAATCAACACGGTTTGTGCAAGCTTCTTGAAACTTGACACAATACAGTAGTTCTACGTTCTATCTCTAAGGTTTGTTTCCTCTTGATGTAGCCTTAAACAAAACTGGCGAATAACTCATTCAAGGAAATGCTTTGTTAGGTTGCCAAAAAACTACAGTCTCCTGTAATCTCAACATATATTTTTTCTTCCGACCTTCATGATACTTTTAAGTAACGAGCAGTACAGCAATAAAACTTGGATGCCCTAATTTCGTTCTTCTAGGTTGAAGCATTCGTTTGCAGTAACAGTTGAATTTTTAGGTTTCACTCTGTTTTCTCCTATATTGACAGATGCAGTTCGAACTCTAAATCAAACACGGTTTCTGCTAGCTTCTGGAAACTTGACACAATACAGTAGTTCTACGTTCTATCTCTAAGGTTTGTTTCCTCTTGATGTAGCCTAATGCAGGGACTGGCGTATAACACTTACATTGAAATGGGTTGCCAAACTTCCAAAAACTAGATTCTCCTGAAATCTCAACATATATTTTTTCATCCAATCTTCATGATACTCTCAAGTAATGATCAGTACACCATTAAACTTGGATGCTCAAGTTTCGTTCTCCTACCTTGAAGCATTCGTTTGCAGGAACAGTTTGAATTTTTAGGTTTCACTCTGTTTTTTTCCTATATTGACAAATATAGTTCAAACTCTAAATCAAACACAGTTTGTGCTAGCTTCTTGAAACTTGACAAAAAAAGTAGTTCTACGTTCTATCTCTAAGGTTTGCTTCCTCTTTATGTAGCCTTAAGCAGAGACTGGCGAATAACACTTTCAATGAAAGGCGTTGTTAAGTTTCCAAAAAACTACCATCTCCTGAAATCTCAACATATATTTTTTCATCCGACCTTCATGATACTTTCAAGTAATAAGCAGTACACCACTCAAACTTGGATGCCCAAGTTTCATTCTTTTAGGTTGAAGCATTCGCTTGCAGGAACAGTTTGATTTTAAGGTTTCACTCTGTTTTCTCCTATATTGACAGATGCAGTTCGAACTCTAAATCAAACACGGTTTGTGCTACCTTCTTGAAACTTGACACAATACAGTAGTTCTACGTTCTATCTCTAAGTTTTTTTTTGTCTTGATGTAGCCTTAAGCAGAGACTGGAGAATCACTCATTCAATGAAAGGCGTTGTTAGGCTGCCAAAAAACTATAGTCTCCTGAAATCACACCATATATTTTTTCTTCCGACCTTCATGATACTTTCAAGTAGTGAACAGTACACCAATCAAACTTGGATGCCCAAGTTTCGTTCTCCTAGGTTGAAGCATTCGTTTGCAGTAACAGTTTGAATTTTTAGGATTCACTCTGTTTTCTCCTATATTGACAGATGCAGTTCGAACTCTAAATAAAACACGGTTTGTGCTAGCTTCTTGAAACTTGACAAAATACAGTACTTCTAAGTTCTATCTCTAAGGTTTATTTCCTCTTGATGTAGCCTAATGCAGGGACTGGTGAATAACACCATATTTAAAGGGGTTGCCAAACTTCCAAAAACTAGAGTCTCCTGAAATTGCAACATATATTTTTTCATCCACTCTTCATGATACTCTCGAGTAATGATCAGTACACCAATCCCACTTGGATGCTCAAGTTTCGTTCTCCTACCTTGAAGCATTCGTTTGCAGAACAGTTTGAATTTTTAGGTTTCACCTCTGTTTTCTCCTGTATTGACAAATATAGTTCAAACTCTAAATCAAACAAGGTTTGTACTAGCTTCTTGAAACTTGACAAAATAAAGTAGTTCTACGTTCTATCTCTAAGGTTTGCTTCCTCTTGACGTAGCCTAAAGCAGGGACTGGCGAATAACACTTATATTGAAAGGGGTTGCCAAACGTCCAAAAACTAGAGTCTCCTGAAATCTCAACATATATTTTTTCAACCAATCTTCATGATACTCTCAGGTAATGATCAGTACACCAATCCCACTTGGATGCTCAAGTTTCGTTCTCCTACCTTGAAGCATTCGTTTGCAGTAACAGTTTGAATTTTTAGGTTTCACTCTGTTTACTTTTGTATTGACAAATATAGTTCAAACTCTAAATCAACACGGTTTGTGCTAGCTTCTTGAAACTTGACAAAATAAAGTAGTTCTACCTTCTACCTCTAAGGTTTGTTTCGTCTTGATGTAGCCTTAAGCAAAGACTGGCGAATAACTCATTCGATGAAATGCGTTGTTAGGTTGCCAAAAAACTACAGTCTCCTGTAATCTCAACATATATTTTTTCTTCCGACCTTCATGATACTTTTAAGTAATGAGCAGTACAGCAATCAAACTTGGATGCCTTAGTTTCGTTCTCTAGGTTGAAGCATTCGTTTGCAGTAACAGTTTGAATTTTTAGGTTTCACTCTGTTTTCTCCTATATTGACAGATGCAGTTAGAACTCAAAATCACACACGGTTTGTGCTAGCTTCTTGAAACATGACACAATACAGTAGTTCTACGTTCTATCTCTAAGGTTTGTTTCCTCTTGATGTAGCCTAATGCAGGGACTGGCGAATAACACTTATATTGAAATGGGTTGCCAAATTTCCAAACACTAGAGTCTCCTGAAATCTCAACATATATTTTTTCATCCAATCTTCAGGATACATTCACGTAATGATCAGTACACCAATCCCAGTTGGATGCCCAAGTTTAGTTCTCCTAGATTGAAGCATTCGTTTCCAGGAACAGTTTGAATTTTTAGGTTTCACTCTGTTTTCTCCTATATTGACAGATGCAGTTCGAACTCTAAATCAACACGGTTTGTGCTAGCTCTTGAAACTTGACACAATACAGTAGTTCTACGTTCTATCTCTAAGGTTTGTTTCCTCTTGATGTAGCCTTAAGCAAAGCCTGGCGAATAACTCATTCAATTAAATGCGTTGTTAGGTTGCCAAAAAACTACAGTCTCCTGTAATCTCAACATATATTTTTTTCTTCCGACCTTCATGATACTTTTAAGTAATGAGCAGTACAGGAATCAAACTTGGATGCCTTAGTTTCGTTCTTCTAGGTTGAAGCATTCGTTTGCAGTAACAGTTTGAATTTTTGGGTTTCACTCTGTTTTCTCCAATATTGACAGATGCAGTTAGAACTCAAAATCACACACGGTTTGTGCTAGCTTCTTGAAACTTGACACAATACAGTAGTTCTACGTTCTATCTCTAAGGTTTGTTTCCTCTTGATGTAGCCTAATGCAGGGACTGGCGAATAACACTTATATTGAAATGGGTTGCCAAACTTCCAAAAACTAGTGTCTCCTAAAATCTCAACATATACTTTTTCATCCAATCTTCATGATACTCTCAAATAATGATCAGTACACCAATCCCACTTGGATGCTCAAGTTTCGTTCAACTACCTTGAAGCATTCGTTTGCAGTGCAGTTTGAATTTTTAGGTTTCACTCTGTTTTCTCCTATATTGACAGATGCAGTTAGAACTCAAAATCACACACGGTTTGTGCTAGCTTCTTGAAACTTGACACAATACAGTAGTTCTACGTTCTATCTCTAAGGTTTGTTTCCTCTTGATGTAGCCTAATGCAGGGACTGGCGAATAACACTTATATTGAAAGGTGTTGCCAAACTTCCAAAAACTAGAGTCTCCTGAAATTTCAACATATATTTTTTCATCCAATCTTCATGATACTCTCAAATAATGATCAGTACACCAATCCCACTTGGATGCTCAAGTTTCGTTCAACTACCTTGAAGCATTCGTTTGAAGTAACAGTTTGAATTTTTAGGTTTCACTCTGTTTTCTCCTATATTTACAGATGCAGTTAGAACTCAAAATCACACACGGTTTGTGCTAGCTTCTTGAAACTTGACACAATACAGTAGTTCTACGTTCTATCTCTAAGGTTTGTTTCCTCTTGATGTAGCCTAATGCAGGGACTGGCGAATAACACTTATATTGTAATGCGTTGCCAAACTTCCAAAAACTAGAGTCTCCTGAAATCTCAACATATATTTTTTCATCCAATCCTCATGATACTCTCAAGTAATGATCAGTACACCAATCCCACTTGGATGATCAAGTTTCGTTCTCCTACCTTGAAGTATTCATTTGCAGTAAGAGTTTGAATTTTTAGGTTTCACTCTGTTTTCTCCTATATTGACAAATATAGTTCAAACTCTAAATCAAACAAGGTTTGTGCTAGCTTCTTGATACTTGACAAAATAAAGGAGTTCTACGTTCTATCTCTAAAGTTTGCTTCCTCTTGATGTAGCCTAAGGCAGGGACTGGCGATTAACACTTATATTGAAAGGGGTTGCCAAACTTCCAAAAACTAGAGTCTCCTGAAATCTTAACATATATTTTTTCATCCAATCTTCAGGATACATTCACGTAATGATCAGTACACCAATCCCACTTGGATGCCCAAGTTTAGTTCTCCTAGATTGAAGCATTCGTTTGCAGTAACAGTTTGAATTTTTAGGTTTCCCTCTGTTTTCTCCTATATTGACAGATGCAGTTCGAACTCTAAATCAAACACGGTTTGTGCTAGCTTCTTGAAACTTGACACAATACAGTAGTTCTACGTTCTATCTCTAAGGTTTGTTTCGTCTTGATGTAGCCTTAAGCAGAGACAGGAGAATAACTCATTCAATGAAAGGCGTTGTTAGGCTGCCAAAAAACTACACTCTCCTGAAATCAAAACATATATTTTTTTTTCCGACCTTCATGATACTTTCAAGTAATGAGCAGTACACCAATCAAACTTGGATGCCCAAGTTTCATTCACCTTGGTTGAAGAATTCGTTTGCAGTAACAGTTTGAATTTTTAGGTTTCACTCTGTTTTCTCCTATGTTGACAGATGCAGTTCGAACTCTAAATCAAACACAGTTTGTGCTAGCTTCTTGAAACTTGATACAATACAGTAGTTCTACGTTCTATCTCTAAGGTTTGTTTCCTCTTGATGTAGCCTTAAGCAAAGACTGGTGAATAACTCATTCAATGAAAAGCGTTGTTAGGATGCCAAAAAACTACAGACTCCTGAAATCACAACATATATTTTTTCTTCCGACCTTCATGATACTTTCAAGTAATGAGCAGTACACCAATCCCACTTGGATGCCCAAGTTTAGTTCTCCTAGATTGAAGCATTCGTTTGCAGGAACAGTTTGAATTTTTAGGTTTCACTCTGTTTTCTCCTAGATTGACAGATGCAGTTAGAACTCTAAATCAAACACGGTTTGTGCTAGCTTCTTGGAACTTGACATAATAAAGCAGTTCTACGTTCTATCCCTAAGGTTTGTTTCCTCTTGATGTAGCCTTAAGCAGAGACTGGCGAATAACACTTTCAATGAAAGGCGATGTTAAGCCTCCAAAAAACTAACATCTCCTAAAATCTCAACATATATTTTTTCATCCGAACTTCATGATACTTTGAAGTAATAAGCAGTACACCACTCAAACTTGGATGCCAAAGTTTCTTTCTCCTAGGTTGAAGCATTCGCTTGCAGGAACAGTTTGAATTTTTAGGTTTCACTCTGTTTTCTCCTATATTGACAGATGCAGTTCGAACTCTAAATCAAACACGGTTTGTGCTAGCTTCTTGAAACTTGACACAATACAGTAGTTCTACGTTCTATCTCTAAGGTTTGTTTCGTCTTGATGTAGCCTTAAGCAGAGACTGGAGAATAACGCATTCAATGAAAGGCGTTGTTAGGCTGCCAAAAAACTACAGTCTCCTGAATACACAACTTATATTTTTTCTTCCAACCTTCATGATACTTTCAAGTAATGAGCAGTAAACCAATCAAAATTGGATGCCCAAGTTTCGTTCTCCTAGGTTGAAGCATTCGTTTGCAGTAACAGTTTGAATTTTTAGGTTTCACTCTGTTTTTCCGATATTGACAGATGCAGTTCGAACTCTAAATCAAACACAGTTTGTGCTAGCTTCTTGAAACTTGACACAATACAGTAGTTCTACGTTCTATCTCTAAGTTTTGTTTTTTCTTGATGTAGCGTAATGCAGGGACTGCAAATAACACTTATATGGAAAGGGGTTACCAAACTTCCAAACACTAAAGTCACCTGAAATCTCAACATATATTTTTTCATTAAAATCCTCATGATACATTCACGTAATGATCAGTACACCAATTTCACTTGGATGCCCATTTTTAGTTCTCCTAGATTGAAGCATTCGTTTCCAGGAACAGTTTGAATTTTTAGGTTTCACATTGTTTTCTCCTATATTGACAGATGCAGTTCGAACTCTAAATCAACACGGTTTGTGCTAGCTTCTTGAAACTTGACACAATACAGTAGTTCTACGTTCTATCTCTAAGGTTTGTTTCGTCTTGATGTAGCCTTAAGCAGAGACTGGAGAATAACTCATTCATTGAAAGGCGTTGTTAGGCTGCCAAGAAACTACAGTCTCCTGAAATCACAACATATATTTTTTCTTCCGTACTTCATGATACTTTCAAGTAATGAGCAGTACACCAATCAAACTTGGATGCCCAAGTTTCATTCTCCGAGGTTGAAGCATTCGTTTGCAGTAACAGTTTGAATTTTTAGGTTTCACTCTGTTTTCTCCTATATTGACAGATGCAGTTCGAACTCTAAATCAAAGACAGTTTGTGCTGGCTTCTTGATACTTGACACAATAGAGTAGTTCTACGTTCTATCTCTAAGTTTTGTTTCCTCTTGATGTAGCCTAATGCAGGGAGTGTGAATAACACTTATATGGAAAGGGGATGCCAAACTTCCAAAGACTAGAGTCTCCTGAAATCTCAACATATATTTTTTCATCCAATCTTCAGGATACATTCACGTAATGCTCAGTACACCAAACCCACTTGGATGCCCAAGTTTAGATCTCCTAGATTGAAGCATTCGTTTCCAGGAACAGTTTGAATTTTTAGGTTTCAATCTGTTTTCTCCTATATTGACAGATGCAGTTCGAACTCTAAATCAACACGGTTTGTGCTAGCTTCTTGAAACTTGACACAATACAGTAGTTCTACTTTCTATCTCTAAGGTTTGTTTCCTCTTGATGTAGCCTTAAGCAAAGACTGGCGAATAACTCATTCAATGAAATGCATTGTTTGTTTGCCAAAAAACTACAGTCTCCTGTAATCTCAACATATATTTTTTCTTCCGACTTTCATGATACTTTCAAGTAATGAGCAGTACACCAATCAAACTTGGATGCCCTAGTTTCGTTCTTCTAGGTTGAAGCATTCGTTTGCAGTAACAGTTTGAATATTTAGGTTTCACTCTGTTTTCTCCTATATTGACCGATGCAGTTAGAACTCTAAATCAAACACGGTTTGTGCTAGCTTCTTGAAAGTTGACACAATACAGTAGTTCTACGTTGTATCTCTAAGGTTTCTTTCCTCTTCATGTAGCCTAATGCAGGGACTGGCGAATAACACTTATATTGAAATGGGTTGCCAAACTTCCAAAAACTAGAGTCTCCTGAAATCTCAACATATATTTTTTCATCCAATCTTCATGATACTCTCAAGTAATGATCAGTACACCAATCCCACTTGGAATCTCAAGTTTCGTTCTCCTACCTTGAAGCATTCGTTTGCAGTAACAGTTTGAATTTTTAGGTTTCACTTTGTTTTCTCCTATATTGACAGATGAAGTTCGAACTCTAAATCAAACACGGTTTGTGCTAGCTTCTTGAAACTTGACACAATAAAGTAGTTCTACGTTCTATCCCTAAGGTTTGTTTCCTCTTGGTGTAGCCTTAAGCAGAGACTGGCGAATAACACTTTCAATGAAAGGCGTTGTTAAGCTTCCAAAAAACAACCCTCTCCTGAAATCTCAACATATATTTTTTCATCCGACCTTCATGATACTTTCAAGTAATAAGCAGTACACCACTCAAACTTGGATGCCCAAGTTTCGTTCTCCTAGGTTGAAGCATTCGTTTGCAGAAACAGTTTGAATTTTTAGGTTTCACTCTGTTTTTTCCTATATTGACAGATGCAGTTCGAACTCTAAATCAAACACGGTTTGTGCTAGCTTCTTGAAACTTGACACAATACAGTAGTTCTACGTTCTATCTCTAAGGTTTGTTTCGTCTTGATGTAGCCTTAAGCAGAGACTGGACAATAACTCATTCAATGAAAGGCGTTGTTAGGCTGCCAAAAAACTACAGTCTCCTGAAATCACAACATATATTTTTTCTTCCGAACTTTATGATACTTTCAAGTAATGAGCAGTACACCAATCAAACTTGGATGCCCAAGTTTCGTTCTCCTAGGTTGAAGCATTCGTTTGCAGTAACAGTTTGAATTTTTAGGTTTCACTCTGTTTTCTCCTATATTGACAGATGCAGTTCGAACTCTAAATCAAAGACAGTTTGTGCTAGCTCTTTGAAACTTGACACAATACAGTAGTTCTACGTTCTATCTCTAAGTTTTGTTTCCTCTTGATGTAGCCTAATGCATTGAGTGCGAATAACACTTATATGGAAAGTGGTTGCCAAACTTCCAAACACTAGAGTCTCCTGAAATCTCAACATATATTTTTTCATCCAATCTTCACGACACATTCACGTAATGATCAGTACACCAATCCCACTTGGATGCCCAAGTTTAGTTCTCCTAGATTGAAGCATTCGTTTCCAGGAACAGTTTGAATTTTTAGGTTTCACTCTGTTTTCTCCAATATTGACAGATGCAGTTCGAACTCTATATCAACACGGTTTGTGCTAGCTTCTTGAATCTTGACACAATACAGTAGTTCTACGTTCTTTTTCTAAGGTTTGTTTCCTCTTGATGTAGCCTTAAGCAAAGACTGGCGAATAACTCATTCAATGAAATGCGTTGTTAGGTTGCCAAAAAACTACAGTCTACTGTAATCTCAACATATATTTTTTCTTCCGACCTTCATGATACTTTCAAGTAATGAGCAGTACACCAATCAAACTTGGATGCCCTAGTTTCTTTCTTCTAGGTTGAAGCATTCGTTTGCCAAAACAGTTTGAATTTTTAGGTTTCACTCTATTTTCTCCTTATTTGACAGATGTATTTAGAACTCTAAATCAATCACGGTTTCTGCTAGCTTCTTCAAACTTGACACAATAAAGTAGTTCTACGTTCTATCCCTAAGGTTTGTTTCCTCTTGATGTAGCCTTAAGCAGAGACTGGCGAATAACACTTTCAATGAAAGGCGTTGTTAAGCTTCCAAAAAACTACCATCTCCTGAAATCTCAACATATATTTTTTCATCCGACCTTCATGATACTTTCAAGTAATAAGCAGTACACCATTCAAACTTGGATGCCCACGTTTCGTTCTCCTAGGTTGAAGCATTCGTTTGCAGGAACAGTTTGAATCTTTAGGTTTCACTCTGTTTTCTCCTATATTGACAGATGCAGTTCGAACTCTAAATCAACACGGTTTGTGCTAGCTTCTTGAAACTTGACACAATAGAGTAGTTCTACGTTCTATCTCTAAGTTTTGTTTCGTCTTGATTTAGCATAATGCAGGGACTGCGAATAATACTTATATGGAAAGGGGTTGCCAAACTTCCAAACACTAGAGTCACCTGAAATCTCAACATATATTTTTTCATCCAATCCTCATGATACATTCACGTAATGATCACTACACCAATTTCACTTGGATGCCCATTTTTAGTTCTCCTAGATTGAAGCATTCATTTCCAGGAACAGTTTGAATTTTTAGGTTTCACTCTGTTTTCTCCTGTATTGACAAATATAGTTCAAACTCTAAATCAAACAAGGTTTGTGCTAGCTTCTTGAAACTTGAAAAAATAAAGTAGTTCTACGTTCTATCTCTAAGGTTTGCTTCCTCTTGATGTAGCCTAAAGCAGGGACTGGCGAATAACACTTATATTGAAAGGGGTTGCCAAACTTCCAAAAACTAGAGACTCCTGTAATCTCAACATATATTTTTTCATCCAATCTTCAGGATACATTCACGTAATGATCATACACCAATCCCACTTGGATGCCCAAGTTTAGTTCTCCTAGATTGAAGCATTCGTTTACAGGAACAGTTTGAATTTTTAAGTTTCACTCTGTTTTCTCCTATATTGACAGATGCAATTAGAACTCTAAATCAACCACGGTTTCTGCTAGGTTCTTGAAACTTGACACAATAAAGTAGTTCTACGTTATATCCCTATGGTTTGTTTCCTCTTGATGTAGCCTTAAGCAGAGACTGGCGAATAACACTTTCAATGAAAGGCGTTGTTAAGCTTCCAAAAAACTACAATCTCCTGAAATCTCAACATATATTTTTTCATCCGACCTTCATGATACTTTCAAGTAATAAGCAGTACACCATTCAAACTTGGATGCCCAAATTTCGTTCTCCTAGGTTGAAGTATTCGTTTGCAGGAACAGTTTGAATCTTTAGGTTTCACTCTGTTTTCTCCTATATTGACAGATGCAGTTAGAACTCTAAATCAACACGGTTTGTGCTAGCTTCTTGAAACTTGACACAATACAGTAGTTCTACGTTCTATCTCTAAGGTTTGTTTCGTCTTGATGTAGCCTTAAGCAGAGACTGGAGAATAAAGCATTCAATGAAAGGCGTTGTTAGGCTGCCAAAAAACTACAGTCTCCTGAATACACAACTTATATTTTTTCTTCCAACCTTCATGATACTTTCAAGTAATGAGCAGTAAACCAATCAAACTTGGATGCCCAAGTTTCGTTCTCCTAGGTTGAAGCATTCGTTTGCAGTAACAGTTTGAATTTTTAGGTTTCACTCTGTTTTTCCGATATTGACAGATGCAGTTCAAACTCTAAATCAAACACAGTTTGTGCTAGCTTCTTGAAACTTGACACAATACAGTAGTTCTACGTTCTATCTCTAAGTTTTGTTTTTTCTTGATGTAGCGTAATGCAGGGACTGCGAGTAACACTTATATGGAAAGGGGTTACCAAACTTCCAAACACTAAAGTCTCCTGAAATCTCAACATATATTTTTTCATTAAAATCCTCATGATACATTCACGTAATGATCAGTACACCAATTTCACTTGGATGCCCATTTTTAGTTCTCCTAGATTGAAGCATTCGTTTCCAGGAACAGTTTGAATTTTTAGGTTTCACATTGTTTTCTCCTATATTGACAGATGCAGTTCGAACTCTAAATCAACACGGTTTGTGCTAGCTTCCTGAAACTTGACACAATATAGTAGTTCTACGTTCTATCTCTAAGGTTTGTTTCGTCATGATATAGCCTTAAGCAGAGACTGGCGAATAACTCATTCAATGAAATGCGTTGTTAGGTTGCCAAAAAAATACAGTCTCCTGTAATCTCAACATATATTTTTTCTTCCGACCTTCATTATACTTTTAAGTAATGAGCAGTACACCAATCAAACTTGGATGCCGTGGTTTCGTTCTTCTAGGTTGAAGCATTCGTTTGCAGTAACAGTTTGAATTTTTAGGTTTCACTCTGTTTTCTCCTTTATTGACAGATGCAGTTCTAACTCTAAATCAAAGACAGTTTGTGGTAGCTTCTTGAAATTTGACACAATACAGTAGTTCTACGTTTTATCTCTATGTTTTGTTTCCTCCTGATGTAGCCTAATGCAGGGAGTGCGAATAACATATGGAAATGGATTGAGAAACTTCCAAACACTAGTGTCTCCTGAAATCTCAACATATATTTTTTCATCCAATCTTCAAGATACATTCACGTAATGATCAGTACACCAATCCCACTTGGATGCCCAAGTTTAGTTCTCCTAGATTGAAGCATTCGTTTCCAGGAACAGTTTGAATTTTTAGGTTTCACTCTGTTTTCTCCTATATTGACAGATGCAGTTCGAACTCTAAATCAACACGGTGTGTGCTAGCTTCTTGAAACTTGACACAATACAGTAGTTCTACGTTCTGTCTCTAAGGTTTGTTACCTCTTGATGTAGCCTTAAACAAAGACTGGTGAATAACTCATTCAATGAAAGGCGTTGTTAGGTTGCCAAAAACTACAGTCTCCTGTAATCTCAACATATATTTTTTCTTCCGAACTTCATGATACTTTCAAGTAACGAGCAGTACACCAATCCCACTTGGATGCCCAAGTTTTGTTCTCCTAGGTTGAATCATTCGTTTGCAGTAACAGTTTGAATTTTTAGGTTTCACTCTGTTTTCTCCTATATTGACAAATATAGTTCAAACTGTAAATCAAACAAGGTTTGTGCTAGCTTCTTGAAACTTGACAAAATAAAGTAGTTCTACGGTCTCTCTCTAAGGTTTGCTTCCTCTTGATGTAGCCTAAAGCAGGGACTGGCGAATAACACTTATACTGAAAGGGGTTGCCAAACTTCCAAAAACTAGAGTCTCCTGAAATCTCAACATATATTTTTTCAACAATCCTCATGATACATTCACGTAATGATCAGTACACAAATCCCACTTGGATGCCCAAGTTTAGTTCTCCTAGATTGAAGCATTCGTTTCCAGGAACAGTTTGAATTTTTAGGTTTCACTCTGTTTTCTCCTATAATGACAGATGCAGTTCGAACTCTAAATCAACACGGTTTGTGCTAGCTTCTTGAAACTTGACACAATACAGTAGTTCTACGTTCTATCTCTAAGGTTTGTTTCCTCTTGATGTAGCCTTAAGCAAAGACTGGCGAATAACTCATTCAATGAAATGCGTTGTTAGGTTGCCAAAAAAATACAGTCTCCTGTAATCTCAACATATATTTTTTCTTCCGACCTTCATGATACTTTTAAGTAATGAGCAGTACACCAATCAAACTTGGATGCCGTGGTTTCGTTCTTCTAGGTTGAAGCATTCGTTTGCAGTAACAGTTTGAATTTTTAGGTTTCACTCTGTTTTCTCCTATATTGACAGATGCAGTTAGAACTCAAAATCACACACGGTGTGTGCTAGCTTCTTGAAACTTGACACAATACAGTAGTTCTACGTTCTATCTCTAAGGTTTGTTTCCTCTTGATGTAGCCTAATGCAGGGAATGCCGAATAACACTTATATTGAAATGGGTTGCCAAATTTCCAAAAACTAGAGTCTCCTGAAATCTCAACATATATTTTTTCATCCAATCTTCATGATACTCTCAAATAATGATCAGTACACCAATCCCACTTGGATGCTCAAGTTTCGTTCAACTACCTTGAAGCATTCTTTTGCAGTAACAGTTTGAATTTTTGGGTTTCACTCTGTTTTCTCCTATATTGACAGATGCAGTTAGAACTCAAAATCACACACGGTTTGTGCTAGCTTTTTGAAACTTGACACAATACAGTAGTTCTACGTTCTATCTCTAAGGTTTGTTTCCTCTTGATGTAGCCTAATGCAGGGACTGGCGAATAACACTTATATTGAAAGGGGTTGCCAAACTTCCAAACACTAGAGTCTCCTGAAATCTCAACATATATTTTTTCATCCAATCTTCATGATACTCTCAAGTAATGATCAGTACACCAATCCCACTTGGATGCTCAAGTTTCGTTCTCCCACCTTGAAGCATTGGTTTGCAGTAACAGTTTGAATTTTAGGTTTCACTCTGTTTTCTCCTATATTGACAGATGCAGTTCGAACTCTAAATCAAACACAGTTTGTGCTAGCTTCTTGAAACTTGACACAATACAGTAGTACTACGTTCTATCTCTAAGTTTTGTTTCCTCTTGATGTAGCCTAATGCAGGGACTGCGAATAACACTTATATGGAAAGGGGTTGCCAAACTTCCAAACACTAGAGTCTCCTGAAATCTCAACATATATTTTTTCATCCAATCCTTATGATACATTCACGTAATTATCAGTACACCAATCCCACTTGGATGCCCATTTTTAGTTCTCCTAGATTGAAGCATTCGTTTCCAGGAACAGTTTGAATTTTTAGGTTTCACTCTGTTTTCTCCTATATTGACAGATGCAGTTCGAACTCTAAATCAACACGGTTTTTGCTAGCTTCTTGAAACTTGACACAATACAGTAGTTCTACGTTCTATCTCTAAGGTTTGTTTCCTCTTGATGTAGCCTTAAGCAAAGACTGGCGAATAACTCATTCAAGGAAATGCTTTGTTAGGTAGCCAAAAAACTACAGTCTCCTGTAATCTCAACATATATTTTTTCTTCCGACCTTCATGATACTTTTAAGTAACGAGCAGTACAGCAATCAAACTTGGATGCCCTAATTTCGTTCTTCTAGGTTGAAGCATTCGTTTGCAGTAACAGTTTGAATTTTTAGGTTTCACTCTGTTTTCTCCTATATTGACAGATGCAGTTCGAACTCTAAATCAAACACGGTTTCTGCTAGCTTCTGCAAACTTGACACAATACAGTAGTTCTACGTTCTATCTCTAAGGTTTGTTTCCTCTTGATGTAGCCTAATGCAGGGACTGGCGTATAACACTTACATTGAAATGGGTTGCCAAACTTCCAAAAACTAGATTCTCCTGAAATCTCAACATATATTTTTTCATCCAATCTTCATGATACTCTCAAGTAATGATCAGTACACCATTAAACTTGGATGCTCAAGTTTCGTTCTCCTACCTTGAAGCATTCGTTTGCAGGAACAGTTTGAATTTTTAGGTTTCACTCTGTTTTCTAATAGATTGACAGATGCAGTTAGAACTCTAAATAAAACACAGTTTGTGCTAGCTTCTTGAAACTTGACAAAAAAAGTAGTTCTACGTTCTATCTCTAAGGTTTGCTTCCTCTTTATGTAGCCTTAAGCAGAGACTGGCGAATAACACTTTCAATGAAAGGCGTTGTTAAGCTTCCAAAAAACTACCATCTCCTGAAATCTCAACATACATTTTTTCATCCGACCTTCATGATACTTTCAAGTAATAAGCAGTACACCACTCAAACTTGGATGCTCAAGTTTTGTTCTTTTAGGTTGAAGCATTCGCTTGCAGGAACAGTTTGATTTTAAGGTTTCACTCTGTTGTCTCCTATATTGACAGATGCAGTTCGAACTCTAAATCAAACACGGTTTGTGCTACCTTCTTGAAACTTGACACAATACAGTAGTTCTACGTTCTATCTCTAAGTTTTTTTCGTCTTGATGTAGCCTTAAGCAGAGACTGGAGAATAACTCATTCAATGAAAGGCGTTGTTAGGCTGCCAAAAAACTACAGTCTCCTGAAATCACAACATATATTTTTTCTTCCGACCTTCATGATACTTTAAAGTAGTGAACAGTACACCAATCAAACTTGGATGCCCAAGTTTCGTTCTCCTAGGTTGAAGCATTCGTTTGCAGTAACAGTTTGAATTTTTAGGATTCACTCTGTTTTCTCCTATATTGACAGATGCAGTTCGAACTCTAAATAAAACACGGTTTGTGCTAGCTTCTTGAAACTTGACAAAATACAGTAGTTCTACGTTCTATCTCTAAGTTTTGCTTCCTATTGACGGAGCCTAAAGCTGGGACTGGCGAATAACACTTATATTGAAAGGGGTTACCAAACTTCCAAAAACTAGAGACTCCTGAAATCTCAACATATATTTTTTCATCCAATCTTCAGGATACATTCACGTAATGATCAGTACACCAATCCCACTTGGATGCCCAAGTTTAGTTCTCCTAGATTGAAGCATTCGTTTGCAGGAACAGTTTGAATTTTTAGGTTTCACTCTGTTTTCTCCTATATTGACAGATGCCGTTCGAACTCTAAATCAACACGGTTTGTGCTAGCTCTTGAAACTTGACACAATACAGTAGTTCTACGTTCTATCTCTAAGTTTTGTTTTTTCTTGATGTAGCGTAATGCAGGGACTCCGAATAACACTTATATGGAAAGGGGTTACCAAACTTCCAAACACTAAAGTCTCCTGAAATCTCAACATATATTTTTTCATTAAAATCCTCATGATACATTCACGTAATGATCAGTACACCAATTTCACTTGGATGCCCATTTTTAGTTCTACTAGATTGAAGCATTCGTTTCCAGGAACAGTTTGAATTTTTAGGTTTCACATTGTTTTCTCCTATATTGACAGATGCAGTTCGAACTCTAAATCAACACGGTTTGTGCTAGCTTCCTGAAACTTGACACAATATAGTAGTTCTACGTTCTATCTCTAAGGTTTGTTTCGTCATGATATAGCCTTAAGCAGAGACTGGCGAATAACTCATTCAATGAAATGCGTTGTTAGGTTGCCAAAAAAATACAGTCTCCTGTAATCTCAACATATATTTTTTCTTCCGACCTTCATTATACTTTTAAGTAATGAGCAGTACACCAATCAAACTTGGATGCCGTGGTTTCGTTCTTCTAGGTTGAAGCATTCGTTTGCAGTAACAGTTTGAATTTTTAGGTTTCACTCTGTTTTCTCCTTTATTGACAGATGCAGTTCTAACTCTAAATCAAAGACAGTTTGTGGTAGCTTCTTGAAATTTGACACAATACAGTAGTTTTACGTTTTATCTCTATGTTTTGTTTCCTCCTGATGTAGCCTAATGCAGGGAGTGCGAATAACATATGGAAATGGATTGAGAAACTTCCAAACACTAGTGTCTCCTGAAATCTCAACATATATTTTTTCATCCAATCTTCAAGATACATTCACGTAATGATCAGTACACCAATCCCACTTGGATGCCCAAGTTTAGTTCTCCTAGATTGAAGCATTCGTTTCCAGGAACAGTTTGAATTTTTAGGTTTCACTCTGTTTTCTCCTATATTGACAGATGCAGTTCGAACTCTAAATCAACACGGTGTGTGCTAGCTTCTTGAAACTTGACACAATACAGTAGTTCTACGTTCTGTCTCTAAGGTTTGTTAACTCTTGATGTAGCCTTAAACAAAGACTGGTGAATAACTCATTCAATGAAAGGCGTTGTTAGGTTGCCAAAAACTACAGTCTCCTGTAATCTCAACATATATTTTTTCTTCAGAACTTCATGATACTTTCAAGTAACGAGCAGTACACCAATCCCACTTGGATGCCCAAGTTTTGTTCTCCTAGGTTGAATCATTCGTTTGCAGTAACAGTTTGAATTTTTAGGTTTCACTCTGTTTTCTCCTATATTGACAAATATAGTTCAAACTGTAAATCAAACAAGGTTTGTGCTAGCTTCTTGAAACTTGGCAAAATAAAGTAGTTCTACGGTCTCTCTCTAAGGTTTGCTTCCTCTTGATGTAGCCTAAAGCAGGGACTGGTGAATAACACTTATACTGAAAGGGGTTGCCAAACTTCCAAAAACTAGAGTCTCCTGAAATCTCAACATATATTTTTTCAACAATCCTCATGATACATTCACGTAATGATCAGTACACAAATCCCACTTGCATGCCCAAGTTTAGTTCTCCTAGATTGAAGCATTCGTTTCCAGGAACAGTTTGAATTTTTAGGTTTCACTCTGTTTTCTCCTATAATGACAGATGCAGTTCGAACTCTAAATCAACACGGTTTGTGCTAGCTTCTTGAAACTTGACACAATACAGTAGTTCTACGTTCTATCTCTAAGGTTTGTTTCCTCTTGATGTAGCCTTAAGCAAAGACTGGCGAATAACTCATTCAATGAAATGCGTTGTTAGGTTGCCAAAAAAATACAGTCTCCTGTAATCTCAACATATATTTTTTCTTCCGACCTTCATGATACTTTTAAGTAATGAGCAGTACACCAATCAAACTTGGATGCCGTGGTTTCGTTCTTCTAGGTTGAAGCATTCGTTTGCAGTAACAGTTTGAATTTTTAGGTTTCACTCTGTTTTCTCCTATATTGACAGATGCAGTTAGAACTCAAAATCACACACGGTGTGTGCTAGCTTCTTGAAACTTGACACAATACAGTAGTTCTACGTTCTATCTCTAAGGTTTGTTTCCTCTTGATGTAGCCTAATGCAGGGAATGCCGAATAACACTTATATTGAAATGGGTTGCCAAATTTCCAAAAACTAGAGTCTCCTGAAATCTCAACATATATTTTTTCATCCAATCTTCATGATACTCTCAAATAATGATCAGTACACCAATCCCACTTGGATGCTCAAGTTTCGTTCAACTACCTTGAAGCATTCTTTTGCAGTAACAGTTTGAATTTTTGGGTTTCACTCTGTTTTCTCCTATATTGACAGATGCAAGAAGAACTCAAAATCACACACGGTTTGTGCTAGCTTTTTGAAACTTGACACAATACAGTAGTTCTACGTTCTATCTCTAAGGTTTGTTTCCTCTTGATGTAGCCTAATGCAGGGACTGGCGAATAACACTTATATTGAAAGGGGTTGCCAAACTTCCAAACACTAGAGTCTCCTGAAATCTCAACATATATTTTTTCATCCAATCTTCATGATACTCTCAAGTAATGATCAGTACACCAATCCCACTTGGATGCTCAAGTTTCGTTCTCCCACCTTGAAGCATTGGTTTGCAGTAACAGT
>NW_027511166.1:0-27723 GCF_048772815.1 Callospermophilus lateralis | reverse complement strand
CTTCAACCTAGAAGAACACAATTTGGTGAGCCAAGTGGGATTTGTGTACTCATCATTAGCAACCACTATCATCAAGATTGGGTGAAAAAATATTTGCTGGTACTTCGGAAACTCGTTATTTCTTAGAAGCTTGGCAACCCCTCTCAATGAAAGTGCTTTTCCAGAGTCGGCGCCTAGGGCTACTTGAAGAGGAAACAAACCATAGAGACAAAACTCAGAACTCCTTTATTTTGTCAAGTTTCAAAGAGCTACTACAATCCATGTTGGATTTAGAGTTCCAAATTCATCTATCTATATAGGAGAGAACAGAGAGAAACCTAAATATAAAAACTGCTACTGTAGAGGAACCCTTCAACCTTGAAGAACAAAATTTGATGAGCCAAGTGGGATTGGTGTACTGATCATTACCACCAAGTATCATCAAGATTGGGTGAAAAAATATTTGCTGGTATTTCGGAAACTTGTAATTTCTTAGAAGCTTGGCAAACTCTCTCAATGAAAGTGCTTTTCCACAGTCTGTGCCTAGGCCTCTTGAAGAGGAAACAAACCATAGAGACAAAACTCAGAACTCCTTTATTTTGTCAAGTTTCAATGAGCTACTACAAACCATGTTGGATTTAGAGTTCCAAATTCATCTATCTCTACATGAGAGAACAGAGTGTAACCTAAATATAAAAACGGCTACTGTAGACGAACGCTTCAAACTAGAAGAACAAAATTTGGTGAGCCAAGTGGGATTTGTGTACTGATCATTACCAACAAGTATCATCAAGATTGGGTGAAAAAATATTTGCTGATATTTCAGAAACTTGTTATTTCTTAGAAGCTTGGCAACCCCTCTCAAAGAAAGTTCTTTTCCACAGTGTGTGCCTACTGCTAATTGAAGAGGAAACAAACCATAGAGACAAAACTGAGAACTCCTTTATTTTGTCAAGTTTCAAAGAGCTACTAAAAACCATGTTGGATTTAGAGTTCCAAATTCATCTATCTATACAGGAGAGAACAGAGGGAAACCTAAATATAAAAACAGCTACTGTAGACGAACGTTTCAACCTAGAAGAACAAAATTTGGTGATCCAAGTGGCATTTGTGTACTGATCATTAGCAACAAGTATCATCAAGATTGGGTGAAAAAATATTTCCTGGTATTATGGAAACTCGTTATTTTTAGAAGCTTGGCAACCCATCACAATGAAAGTGCTTCCACAGTCTGTGCCTAGGGCTACTTGAAGAGGAAACAAACCATAGAGACAAAACTGAGAACTACTTTATTTTGTCAACTTTCAAAGAGCTACTACAATCCATGTTGGATTTAGAGTTCCAAATTCATCTATCTATATAGGAGAGAACAGAGAGAAACCTAAATGTAAAAACTGCTACTGTAGACGAACGCTTCAACCTAGAAGAACAAAATTTGGTGATCCAAGTGGGATTTGTGTACTGATCTTTGCCACCAAGTATCATCAAGATTGGGTGAAAAAATATTTGCTGGTATTTCGGAAACTTGTAATTTCTTAGAAGCTTGGCAAACTCTCTCAATGAAAGTGCTTTTCCACAGTCTGTGCCTAGGGCTACTTGAAGAGGAAACAAACCATAGAGACAAAACTGAGAACTCCTTTATTTTGTCAAGTTTCAAAGAGCTACTACAAACCATGTTGGATTTAGAGTTACAAATTCATATATCTATATAGGAGAGAACAGAGGGAAACCTAAATATAAAAACTTCTACTGTAGGCGAACGCTTCAACCTAGAAGAACACAATTTGGTGAGCCAAGTAGGATTTGTGTACTGATCATTAGCAACCAGTATCATCAAGATTGGGTGAAAAAATATTTGCTGGTACTTGGGAAACTCGTTATATCTTAGAAGCTTGGCAAACCCTCTCAATGAAAGTGCTTTTCCACAGTCTGCGCCTAGGGCTACTTGAAGAGGAAACAAACCATAGAGACAAAACTCAGAACTCCTTTATTTTGTCAAGTTACAAAGAGCTACTACAAACCATGTTGGATTTAGAGTTCCAAATTCATCTATCTATATATGAGAGAACAGAGTGAAACCTAAATATAAAAACGGCTACTGTAGCAAACGCTTCAACCTAGAAGAACATAATTTGGTGAGCCAAGCGCGTACTGTGTACTGATCATTACCACCAAGTATCATCAAGATTGGGTGAAAAAATATTTGCTGATATTTCGGAAACTCGTTATTTCTTAGAAGCTTGGCAACCCCTCTCAATGAAAGTGGTTTTCCACAGTCTGTGCCTAGGGCTACTTGAAGAGGAAACAAACCATAGAGACAAAACTCAGAACTCTTTATTTTGTCGAGTTTCAAAGAGCTACTACAAACCATGTTGGATTTAGAGTTCCAAATTCATATATCTATATATGAGAGAACAGAGTGAATCCTAAATATAAAAACTGCTACTGTAGACGAACGCTTCAACCTAGAAGAACAAAATTTGTTGAGCCAAGTGGGATCTGTGTACTGATCATTAGCAACCAGTATCATCAAGATTGGGTGAAAAAATATTTGCTGGTATTATGGAAACTGGTTATTTCTTAGAAGCTTGGCAACCCATCTCAATGAAAGTGCTTCCACAGTCTGTGCCTAGGGCTACGTGAAGAGGAAACAAACCATAGAGACAAAACTGAGAACTCCTTTATTTTGTCAAGTTTCAAAGAGCTACTACAATCCATTTTGGATTTAGAGTTCCAAATTCATCTATCTATATAGGAGAGAACAGAGAGAAACCTAAATATAAAAACTGCTACTGTAGACGAACGCTTCAATCTAGAAGAACAAAATTTGGTGAGCCAAGTGGGATTTGTGTACTGATCATTACCACCAAGTATCATCAAGATTGGGTGAAAAAATATTTGCTGGTATTTCGGAAACTTGTAATTTCTTAGAAGCTTGGCAAACTCTCTCAATGAAAGTGCTTTTCCACAGTCTGTGCCTAAGACTACTTGAAGAGGAAACAAACCATAGAGACAAAACTGAGAACTCCTTTATTTTGTCAAGTTTCAAAGAGCTACTACAAACCATGTTGGATTTAGAGTTACAAATTCATATATCTATATAGGAGAGAACAGAGGGAAACCTAAATATAAAAACTTCTACTGTAGGCGAACGCTTCAACCTAGAAGAACACAATTTGGTGAGCCAAGTGGGATTTGTGTACTCATCATTAGCAACCACTATCATCAAGATTGGGTGAAAAAATATTTGCTGGTACTTCGGAAACTCGTTATTTCTTAGAAGCTTGGCAACCCCTCTCAATGAAAGTGCTTTTCCAGAGTCGGCGCCTAGGGCTACTTGAAGAGGAAACAAACCATAGAGACAAAACTCAGAACTCCTTTATTTTGTCAAGTTTCAAAGAGCTACTACAATCCATGTTGGATTTAGAGTTCCAAATTCATATATCTATATAGGAGAGAACAGAGAGAAACCTAAATATAAAAACTGCTACTGTAGAGGAACCCTTCAACCTTGAAGAACAAAATTTGATGAGCCAAGTGGGATTGGTGTACTGATCATTACCACCAAGTATCATCAAGATTGGGTGAAAAAATATTTGCTGGTATTTCGGAAACTTGTAATTTCTTAGAAGCTTGGCAAACTCTCTCAATGAAAGTGCTTTTCCACAGTCTGTGCCTAGGCCTCTTGAAGAGGAAACAAACCATAGAGACAAAACTCAGAACTCCTTTATTTTGTCAAGTTTCAATGAGCTACTACAAACCATGTTGGATTTAGAGTTCCAAATTCATCTATCTCTACATGAGAGAACAGAGTGTAACCTAAATATAAAAACGGCTACTGTAGACGAACGCTTCAAACTAGAAGAACAAAATTTGGTGAGCCAAGTGGGATTTGTGTACTGATCATTACCAACAAGTATCATCAAGATTGGGTGAAAAAATATTTGCTGATATTTCAGAAACTTGTTATTTCTTAGAAGCTTGGCAACCCCTCTCAAAGAAAGTTCTTTTCCACAGTGTGTGCCTACTGCTAATTGAAGAGGAAACAAACCATAGAGACAAAACTGAGAACTCCTTTATTTTGTCAAGTTTCAAAGAGCTACTAAAAACCATGTTGGATTTAGAGTTCCAAATTCATCTATCTATACAGGAGAGAACAGAGGGAAACCTAAATATAAAAACAGCTACTGTAGACGAACGTTTCAACCTAGAAGAACAAAATTTGGTGATCCAAGTGGCATTTGTGTACTGATCATTAGCAACAAGTATCATCAAGATTGGGTGAAAAAATATTTCCTGGTACTTCGGAAACTCGTTATTTCTTACAAGCTTGGCAACCCCTCTCAATGAAAGTGCTTTTCCACAGTCTGCGCCTAGGGCTACTTGAAGAGGAAACAAACCATAGAGACAAAACTCAGAACTCCTTTATTTTCTCAAGTTTCAAAGAGCTACTACAAACCATGTTGGATTTAGAGTTCCAAATTCATCTATCTATATATGAGAGAACAGAGTGAAACCTAAATATAAAAACTGCTACTGTAGACGAACGCTTCAACCTACAAGAACAAAATTTGGTGAGCCAAGTGGGATTTGTGTACTGATCATTACCACCAAGTATCATCAAGATTGGGTGAAAAAATATTTGCTGATATTTCGGAAACTCGTTATTTCTTAGAAGCTTGGCAACCCCTTCAATGAAAGTGGTTTTCCACAGTCTGTGCCTAGGGCTAATTGAAGAGGAAACAAACCATAGAGACAAAACTCAGAACTCTTTATTTTGTCAAGTTTCAAAGAGCTACTACAAACCATGTTGGATTTAGAGTTCCAAATTCATCTATCTATATATGAGAGAACAGAGTGAAACCTAAATATAAAAACTGCTACTGTAGACGAACGCTTCAACCTAGAAGAACAAAATTTGGTGAGCCAAGAGGGACCTGTGTACTGATCACTACCACCAAGTTTCATCAAGATTGGGTGAAAAAATATTTGCTGGTATTTCGGAAACTCGTAATTTCTTAGAAGCTTCGCAACCCCTCTCAATGAAAGTGGTTTTCCACAGTCTGTGCCTAGGGCTACTTGAAGAGGAAACAAACCATAGAGACAAAACTGAGAACTCCTTTATTTTGTTAAGTTTCAAAGAGCTACTACAAACCATGTTGGATTTAGAGTTACAAATTCATATATCTATATAGGAGAGGACAGAGGGAAACCTAAATATAAAAATTTCTACTGTAGGCGAACGCTTCAACCTAGAAGAACACAATTTGGTGAGCCAAGTGGGATTTGTGTACTGATCATTAGCAACCAGTATCATCAAGATTGGGTGAAAAACTATTTGCTGGTACTTCGGAAACTCGTTATTTCTTAGAAGCTTGGCAACCCCTCTCAATGAGAGTGCTTTTCCACAGTCTGTTCCTAGTGCTATTTGAAGAGGAAACAAACCAGAGAGACAAAACTGAGAACTCCTTTATTTTGTCAAGTTTCAAAGAGCTACTACAAACCATGTTGGATTAAGAGTTCCAAATTCATCTATCTATATAGGAGAGAACAGAGGGAAACCTAAATATAAAAACTGCTACTGTACACGAACGCTTCAACCTAGAAGAACAAAATTTGGTGAGGCAAGTGGGATTTGTGTACTGATCACTACCACCAAGTATCATCAAGATTGGGTGAAGAAATATTTGCTGGTATTTCGGAAACTCGTTATTTCTTAGAAGCTTGCAACCAATCTCAATGAAAGTGCTTTCCACAGTCTGTGCCTAGGGCTACTTTAAGAGGAAACAAACCATAGAGACAAAACTGAGAACTCCTTTATTTTGTCAAGTTTCAAAGAGCTACTACAATCCATGTTGGATTTAGAGTTCCAAATTCATCTATCTATATAGGAGAGAACAGAGAGAAACCTAAATATAAAAACTGCTACTGTAGAGGAACCCTTCAACCTTGAAGAACAAAATTTGATGAGCCAAGTGGGATTGGTGTACTGATCATTACCACCAAGTATCATCAAGATTGGGTGAAAAAATATTTGCTGGTATTTCGGAAACTTGTAATTTCTTAGAAGCTTGGCAAACTCTCTCAATGAAAGTGCTTTTCCACAGTCTGTGCCTAGGCCTCTTGAAGAGGAAACAAACCATAGAGACAAAACTCAGAACTCCTTTATTTTGTCAAGTTTCAATGAGCTACTACAAACCATGTTGGATTTAGAGTTCCAAATTCATCTATCTCTACATGAGAGAACAGAGTGTAACCTAAATATAAAAACGGCTACTGTAGACGAACGCTTCAAACTAGAAGAACAAAATTTGGTGAGCCAAGTGGGATTTGTGTACTGATCATTACCAACAAGTATCATCAAGATTGGGTGAAAAAATATTTGCTGATATTTCAGAAACTTGTTATTTCTTAGAAGCTTGGCAACCCCTCTCAAAGAAAGTTCTTTTCCACAGTGTGTGCCTACTGCTAATTGAAGAGGAAACAAACCATAGAGACAAAACTGAGAACTCCTTTATTTTGTCAAGTTTCAAAGAGCTACTAAAAACCATGTTGGATTTAGAGTTCCAAATTCATCTATCTATACAGGAGAGAACAGAGGGAAACCTAAATATAAAAACAGCTACTGTAGACGAACGTTTCAACCTAGAAGAACAAAATTTGGTGATCCAAGTGGCATTTGTGTACTGATCATTAGCAACAAGTATCATCAAGATTGGGTGAAAAAATATTTCCTGGTACTTCGGAAACTCGTTATTTCTTACAAGCTTGGCAACCCCTCTCAATGAAAGTGCTTTTCCACAGTCTGCGCCTAGGGCTACTTGAAGAGGAAACAAACCATAGAGACAAAACTCAGAACTCCTTTATTTTCTCAAGTTTCAAAGAGCTACTACAAACCATGTTGGATTTAGAGTTCCAAATTCATCTATCTATATATGAGAGAACAGAGTGAAACCTAAATATAAAAACTGCTACTGTAGACGAACGCTTCAACCTACAAGAACAAAATTTGGTGAGCCAAGTGGGATTTGTGTACTGATCATTACCACCAAGTATCATCAAGATTGGGTGAAAAAATATTTGCTGATATTTCGGAAACTCGTTATTTCTTAGAAGCTTGGCAACCCCTTCAATGAAAGTGGTTTTCCACAGTCTGTGCCTAGGGCTAATTGAAGAGGAAACAAACCATAGAGACAAAACTCAGAACTCTTTATTTTGTCAAGTTTCAAAGAGCTACTACAAACCATGTTGGATTTAGAGTTCCAAATTCATCTATCTATATATGAGAGAACAGAGTGAAACCTAAATATAAAAACTGCTACTGTAGACGAACGCTTCAACCTAGAAGAACAAAATTTGGTGAGCCAAGAGGGACCTGTGTACTGATCACTACCACCAAGTTTCATCAAGATTGGGTGAAAAAATATTTGCTGGTATTTCGGAAACTCGTAATTTCTTAGAAGCTTCGCAACCCCTCTCAATGAAAGTGGTTTTCCACAGTCTGTGCCTAGGGCTACTTGAAGAGGAAACAAACCATAGAGACAAAACTGAGAACTCCTTTATTTTGTTAAGTTTCAAAGAGCTACTACAAACCATGTTGGATTTAGAGTTACAAATTCATATATCTATATAGGAGAGGACAGAGGGAAACCTAAATATAAAAATTTCTACTGTAGGCGAACGCTTCAACCTAGAAGAACACAATTTGGTGAGCCAAGTGGGATTTGTGTACTGATCATTAGCAACCAGTATCATCAAGATTGGGTGAAAAACTATTTGCTGGTACTTCGGAAACTCGTTATTTCTTAGAAGCTTGGCAACCCCTCTCAATGAGAGTGCTTTTCCACAGTCTGTTCCTAGTGCTATTTGAAGAGGAAACAAACCAGAGAGACAAAACTGAGAACTCCTTTATTTTGTCAAGTTTCAAAGAGCTACTACAAACCATGTTGGATTAAGAGTTCCAAATTCATCTATCTATATAGGAGAGAACAGAGGGAAACCTAAATATAAAAACTGCTACTGTACACGAACGCTTCAACCTAGAAGAACAAAATTTGGTGAGGCAAGTGGGATTTGTGTACTGATCACTACCACCAAGTATCATCAAGATTGGGTGAAGAAATATTTGCTGGTATTTCGGAAACTCGTTATTTCTTAGAAGCTTGCAACCAATCTCAATGAAAGTGCTTTCCACAGTCTGTGCCTAGGGCTACTTTAAGAGGAAACAAACCATAGAGACAAAACTGAGAACTCCTTTATTTTGTCAAGTTTCAAAGAGCTACTACAATCCATGTTGGATTTAGAGTTCCAAATTCATCTATCTATATAGGAGAGAACAGAGGAAAACCTAAATATAAAAACTGCTACTGTACACGAATGCTTCATCCTAGATGAACAAAAATTGGTTAGCCAAGTGGGATGTGTGTGCTGATCATTACCACCAAGTATCATCAAGTTTCGGTGAAAAAATATTTGCTGTTATTTCGGAAACTCGATATTTCTTAGAAGCTTGGCAACCCATCTCAATGAAAGTGCTTTTCCACAGTCTGTTCCTAGTGCTATTTGAAGAGGAAACAAACCATAGAGACAAAACTGAGAACTCCTTTATTTTGTCAAGTTTCAAAGAGCTACTAAAAACCATGTTGGATTTAGAGTTCCAAATTCATCTATCTGTGTAGGAGAGAACAGAGGGAAACCTAAATATAAAAACTGCTACTGTACACGAACACTTCAACCCAGAAGAACTAAATTTGGTGAGCCAAGTGCGATTTGTGTACTGATCATTAGCAAAAAGTATCATCAAGATTGGGTGAAAAAATATTTGCTGGTATTTCGGAAACTCGTTATTTCTTAGAAGCTTGGCAACCCCTCTCAATGAAAGTGCTTTTCCACAGTTTCTGCCTAGGGCTACTTGAAGAGGAAACAAACCATAGAGACAAAACTGAGAACTCCTTCATTTTGTCAAGTTTCAAGGAGCTACTACAAAGCATGTTGGATTTAGAGTTCCAAATTCATCTATCTATATAGGAGAGAACAGAGAGAAACCTAAATATAAAAACTGCTACTGTAGACGAACGCTTCAACCTAGAAGAACAAAATTTGGTGAGCCAAGTGGCATTTGTGTGCTGATCATTACCACCAAGTATCAACAAGATAGTGTGAAAAAATATTTGCTGGTATTTCGGAAACTCGTTATTTCTTAGAAGCTTGGCAACCCCTCTCAATGAAAGTGCTTTTCCACAGTCTGCGCCTAGGGCTACTTGAAGAGGAAACAAACCATAGAGACAAAACTCAGAACTCCTTTATTTTGTCAAGTTTCAAAGAGCTACTACAAACCATGTTGGATTTATAGTTCCAAATTCATCTATCTATATATGAGAGAACAGAGTGAAACCTAAATATAAAAACGGCTACTGTAGACGAACGCTTCAACCAAGAAGAACAAAATTTGGTGAGCCAAGTGGGATTTGTGTACTGATCATTAGCAACCAGTATCATCAAGATTGGGTGAAAAAATATTTGCTGGTATTATGGAAACTCGTTATTTCTTAGAAGCTTGGCAACCCATCTCAATGAAAGTGCTTCCACAGTCTGTGCCTAGGGCTACTTGAAGAGGAAACAAACCATAGAGACAAAACTGAGAACTCCTTTATTTTGTCAAGTTTCAAAGAGCTACTACAATCCATGTTGGATTTAGAGTTCCAAATTCATCTATCTATATAGGAGAGAACAGAGAGAAACCTAAATGTAAAAACTGCTACTGTAGACGAACGCTTCAACCTAGAAGAACAAAATTTGGTGATCCAAGTGGGATTTGTGTACTGATCTTTGCCACCAAGTATCATCAAGATTGGGTGAAAAAATATTTGCTGGTATTTCGGAAACTTGTAATTTCTTAGAAGCTTGGCAAACTCTCTCAATGAAAGTGCTTTTCCACAGTCTGTGCCTAGGGCTACTTGAAGAGGAAACAAACCATAGAGACAAAACTGAGAACTCCTTTATTTTGTCAAGTTTCAAAGAGCTACTACAAACCATGTTGGATTTAGAGTTACAAATTCATATATCTATATAGGAGAGAACAGAGGGAAACCTAAATATAAAAACTTCTACTGTAGGCGAACGCTTCAACCTAGAAGAACACAATTTGGTGAGCCAAGTAGGATTTGTGTACTGATCATTAGCAACCAGTATCATCAAGATTGGGTGAAAAAATATTTGCTGGTACTTGGGAAACTCGTTATATCTTAGAAGCTTGGCAACCCCTCTCAATGAAAGTGCTTTTCCACAGTCTGCGCCTAGGGCTACTTGAAGAGGAAACAAACCATAGAGACAAAACTCAGAACTCCTTTATTTTGTCAAGTTACAAAGAGCTACTACAAACCATGTTGGATTTAGAGTTCCAAATTCATCTATCTATATATGAGAGAACAGAGTGAAACCTAAATATAAAAACGGCTACTGTAGCAAACGCTTCAACCTAGAAGAACATAATTTGGTGAGCCAAGCGCGTACTGTGTACTGATCATTACCACCAAGTATCATCAAGATTGGGTGAAAAAATATTTGCTGATATTTCGGAAACTCGTTATTTCTTAGAAGCTTGGCAACCCCTCTCAATGAAAGTGGTTTTCCACAGTCTGTGCCTAGGGCTACTTGAAGAGGAAACAAACCATAGAGACAAAACTCAGAACTCTTTATTTTGTCGAGTATTCAAAGAGCTACTACAAACCATGTTGGATTTAGAGTTCCAAATTCATATATCTATATATGAGAGAACAGAGTGAATCCTAAATATAAAAACTGCTACTGTAGACGAACGCTTCAACCTAGAAGAACAAAATTTGTTGAGCCAAGTGGGATCTGTGTACTGATCATTAGCAACCAGTATCATCAAGATTGGGTGAAAAAATATTTGCTGGTATTATGGAAACTGGTTATTTCTTAGAAGCTTGGCAACCCATCTCAATGAAAGTGCTTCCACAGTCTGTGCCTAGGGCTACGTGAAGAGGAAACAAACCATAGAGACAAAACTGAGAACTCCTTTATTTTGTCAAGTTTCAAAGAGCTACTACAATCCATTTTGGATTTAGAGTTCCAAATTCATCTATCTATATAGGAGAGAACAGAGAGAAACCTAAATATAAAAACTGCTACTGTAGACGAACGCTTCAATCTAGAAGAACAAAATTTGGTGAGCCAAGTGGGATTTGTGTACTGATCATTACCACCAAGTATCATCAAGATTGGGTGAAAAAATATTTGCTGGTATTTCGGAAACTTGTAATTTCTTAGAAGCTTGGCAAACTCTCTCAATGAAAGTGCTTTTCTACAGTCTGTGCCTAAGACTACTTGAAGAGGAAACAAACCATAGAGACAAAACTGAGAACTCCTTTATTTTGTCAAGTTTCAAAGAGCTACTACAAACCATGTTGGATTTAGAGTTACAAATTCATATATCTATATAGGAGAGAACAGAGGGAAACCTAAATATAAAAACTTCTACTGTAGGCGAACGCTTCAACCTAGAAGAACACAATTTGGTGAGCCAAGTGGGATTTGTGTACTCATCATTAGCAACCACTATCATCAAGATTGGGTGAAAAAATATTTGCTGGTACTTCGGAAACTCGTTATTTCTTAGAAGCTTGGCAACCCCTCTCAATGAAAGTGCTTTTCCAGAGTCGGCGCTTAGGGCTACTTGAAGAGGAAACAAACCATAGAGACAAAACTCAGAACTCCTTTATTTTGTCAAGTTTCAAAGAGCTACTACAATCCATGTTGGATTTAGAGTTCCAAATTCATCTATCTATATAGGAGAGAACAGAGAGAAACCTAAATATAAAAACTGCTACTGTAGAGGAACGCTTCAACCTAGAAGAACAAAATTTGGTGAGCCAAGTGGGATTTGTGTACTGATCATTACCACCAAGTATCATCAAGATTGGGTGAAAAAATATTTGCTGGTATTTCGGAAACTTGTAATTTCTTAGAAGCTTGGCAAACTCTCTCAATGAAAGTGCTTTTCCACAGTCTGTGCCTAGGCCTCTTGAAGAGGAAACAAACCATAGAGACAAAACTCAGAACTCCTTTATTTTGTCAAGTTTCAATGAGCTACTACAAACCATGTTGGATTTAGAGTTCCAAATTCATCTATCTCTACATGAGAGAACAGAGTGAAACCTAAATATAAAAACGGCTACTGTAGACGAACGCTTCAAACTAGAAGAACAAAATTTGGTGAGCCAAGTGGGATTTGTGTACTGATCATTAGCAACAAGTATCATCAAGATTGGGTGAAAAAATATTTGCTGATATTTCAGAAACTTGTTATTTCTTAGAAGCTTGGCAACCCCTCTCAAAGAAAGTTCTTTTCCACAGTGTGTGCCTACTGCTAATTGAAGAGGAAACAAACCATAGAGACAAAACTGAGAACTCCTTTATTTTGTCAAGTTTCAAAGAGCTACTAAAAACCATGTTGGATTTAGAGTTCCAAATTCATCTATCTATACAGGAGAGAACAGAGGGAAACCTAAATATAAAAACAGCTACTGTAGACGAACGTTTCAACCGGAAGAACAAAATTTGGTGAGCCAAGTGGCATTTGTGTACTGATCATTAGCAACAAGTATCATCAGGATTGGGTGAAAAAATATTTGCTGGTATTTCGGAAACTTGTAATTTCTTAGAAGCTTGGCAAACTCTCTCAATGAAAGTGCTTTTCCACAGTCTGTGCCTAAGACTACTTGAAGAGGAAACAAACCATAGAGACAAAACTGAGAACTCCTTTATTTTGTCAAGTTTCAAAGAGCTACTACAAACCATGTTGGATTTAGAGTTACAAATTCATATATCTATATAGGAGAGAACAGAGGGAAACCTAAATATAAAAACTTCTACTGTAGGCGAACGCTTCAACCTAGAAGAACACAATTTGGTGAGCCAAGTGGGATTTGTGTACTCATCATTAGCAACCACTATCATCAAGATTGGGTGAAAAAATATTTGCTGGTACTTCGGAAACTCGTTATTTCTTAGAAGCTTGGCAACCCCTCTCAATGAAAGTGCTTTTCCAGAGTCGGCGCCTAGGGCTACTTGAAGAGGAAACAAACCATAGAGACAAAACTCAGAACTCCTTTATTTTGTCAAGTTTCAAAGAGCTACTACAATCCATGTTGGATTTAGAGTTCCAAATTCATCTATCTATATAGGAGAGAACAGAGAGAAACCTAAATATAAAAACTGCTACTGTAGAGGAACGCTTCAACCTAGAAGAACAAAATTTGGTGAGCCAAGTGGGATTTGTGTACTGATCATTACCACCAAGTATCATCAAGATTGGGTGAAAAAATATTTGCTGGTATTTCGGAAACTTGTAATTTCTTAGAAGCTTGGCAAACTCTCTCAATGAAAGTGCTTTTCCACAGTCTGTGCCTAGGCCTCTTGAAGAGGAAACAAACCATAGAGACAAAACTCAGAACTCCTTTATTTTGTCAAGTTTCAATGAGCTACTACAAACCATGTTGGATTTAGAGTTCCAAATTCATCTATCTCTACATGAGAGAACAGAGTGAAACCTAAATATAAAAACGGCTACTGTAGACGAACGCTTCAAACTAGAAGAACAAAATTTGGTGAGCCAAGTGGGATTTGTGTACTGATCATTAGCAACAAGTATCATCAAGATTGGGTGAAAAAATATTTGCTGATATTTCAGAAACTTGTTATTTCTTAGAAGCTTGGCAACCCCTCTCAAAGAAAGTTCTTTTCCACAGTGTGTGCCTACTGCTAATTGAAGAGGAAACAAACCATAGAGACAAAACTGAGAACTCTTTTATTTTGTCAAGTTTCAAAGAGCTACTAAAAACCATGTTGGATTTAGAGTTCCAAATTCATCTATCTATACAGGAGAGAACAGAGGGAAACCTAAATATAAAAACAGCTACTGTAGACGAACGTTTCAACCTAGAAGAACAAAATTTGGTGAGCCAAGTGGCATTTGTGTACTGATCATTAGCAACAAGTATCATCAAGATTGGGTGAAAAAATATTTCCTGGTACTTCGGAAACTCGTTATTTCTTACAAGCTTGGCAACCCCTCTCAATGAAAGTGCTTTTCCACAGTCTGCGCCTAGGGCTACTTGAAGAGGAAACAAACCATAGAGACAAAACTCAGAACACCTTTATTTTCTCAAGTTTCAAAGAGCTACTACAAACCATGTTGGATTTAGAGTTCCAAATTCATCTATCTATATATGAGAGAACAGAGTGAAACCTAAATATAAAAACTGCTACTGTAGACGAACGCTTCAACCTACAAGAACAAAATTTGGTGAGCCAAGTGGGATTTGTGTACTGATCATTACCACCAAGTATCATCAAGATTGGGTGAAAAAATATTTGCTGATATTTCGGAAACTCGTTATTTCTTAGAAGCTTGGCAACCCCTTCAATGAAAGTGGTTTTCCACAGTCTGTGCCTAGGGCTAATTGAAGAGGAAACAAACCATAGAGACAAAACCCAGAACTCTTTATTTTGTCAAGTTTCAAAGAGCTACTACAAACCATGTTGGATTTAGAGTTCCAAATTCATCTATCTATATATGAGAGAACAGAGTGAAACCTAAATATAAAAACTGCTACTGTAGACGAACGCTTCAACCTAGAAGAACAAAATTTGGTGAGCCAAGAGGGATCTGTGTACTGATCACTACCACCAAGTTTCATCAAGATTGGGTGAAAAAATATTTGCTGGTATTTCGGAAACTCGTTATTTCTTAGAAGCTTGGCAACCCCTCTCAATGAAAGTGGTTTTCCACAGTCTGTGCCTAGGGCTACTTGAAGAGGAAACAAACCATAGAGACAAAACTGAGAACTCCTTTATTTTGTTAAGTTTCAAAGAGCTACTACAAACCATGTTGGATTTAGAGTTACAAAATCATATATCTATATAGGAGAGGACAGAGGGAAACCTAAATATAAAAATTTCTACTGTAGGCGAACGCTTCAACCTAGAAGAACACAATTTGGTGAGCCAAGTGGGATTTGTGTACTGATCATTAGCAACCAGTATCATCAAGATTGGGTGAAAAAATATTTGCTGGTACTTCGGAAACTCGTTATTTCTTAGAAGCTTGGCAACCCCTCTCAATGAAAGTGCTTTTCCAGAGTCTGCGCCTAGGGCTACTTGAAGAGGAAACAAACCATAGTGACAAAACTCAGAACTCCTTTATTTTGTCAAGTTTCAAAGAGCTACTACAATCCATGTTGGATTTAGGGTTCCAAATTCATCTATCTATATAGGAGAGAACAGAGAGAAACCTAAATATAAAAACTGCTACTGTAGACGAACGCTTCAACCTAGAAGAACAAAATTTGGTGAGCCAAGTGGGATCTGTGTACTGATCATTACCACCAAGTATCATCAAGATTGGGTGAAAAAATATTTGCTGGTATTTCGGAAACTCGTTATTTCTTAGAAGCTTGGCAACCCCTCTCAATGAAAGTGCTTTTCCACAGTCTGTGCCTAGGGCTACTTGAAGAGGAAACAAACCATAGAGACAAAACTGAGAACTCCTTTATTTTGTCAAGTTTCAAAGAGCTACTACAATCCATGTTGGATTTAGAGTTCCAAATTCATCTATCTATATAGGAGAGAACAGAGAGAAACCTAAATATAAAAACTGCTACTGTAGACGAACGCTTCAACGTAGAAGAACAAAATTTGGTGAGCCAAGTGGGATTTGTGTACTGATCATTACCACCAAGTATCCTCAAGATTGGGTGAAAAAATATTTGCTGGTATTTCGGAAACTTGTAATTTCTTAGAAGCTTGGCAAACTCTCTCAATGAAAGTGCTTTTCCACAGTCTGTGCCTAGGGCTACTTGAAGAGGAAACAAACCATAGAGACAAAACTGAGAACTCCTTTATTTTGTCAAGTTTCAAAGAGCTACTACAAACCATGTTGGATTTAGAGTTACAAATTCATATATCTATATAGGAGAGAACAGAGGGAAACCTAAATATAAAAACTTCTACTGTAGGCGAACGCTTCAACCTAGAAGAACACAATTTGGTGAGCCAAGTGGGATTTGTGTACTGATCATTAGCAACCAGTATCATCAAGATTGGGTGAAAAAATATTTGCTGGTATTTCGGAAACTCGTTATTTCTTAGAAGCTTGACAACCCATCTCAATGAAAGTGCTTTCCACAGTCTGTACTAGGGCTACTTTAAAAGGAAACAAACCATAGTGACAAAACTGAGAACTCCTTCATTTTGCCAAGTTTCAAAGAGCTACTACAAACCATGTTGGATTTAGAGTTCCAAATTCATCTATCTATATATGAGAGAACAGAGTGAAACCTAAATATAAAAACTGCTACTGTAGACGAACGCTTCAACCTACAAGAACAAAATTTGGTGAGCCAAGTGGGATTTGTGTACTGATCATTACCACCAAGTATCATCAAGATTGGGTGAAAAAATATTTGCTGATATTTCGGAAACTCGTTATTTCTTAGAAGCTTGGCAACCCCTTCAATGAAAGTGGTTTTCCACAGTCTGTGCCTAGGGCTAATTGAAGAGGAAACAAACCATAGAGACAAATCTCAGAACTCTTTATTTTGTCAAGTTTCAAAGAGCTACTACAAACCATGTTGGATTTAGAGTTCCAAATTCATCTATCTATATATGAGAGAACAGAGTGAAACCTAAATATAAAAACTCCTACTGTAGACGAACGCTTCAACCTAGAAGAACAAAATTTGGTGAGCCAAGAGGGATCTGTGTACTGATCACTACCACCAAGTTTCATCAAGATTGGGTGAAAAAATATTTGCTGGTATTTCGGAAACTCGTTATTTCTTAGAAGCTTGGCAACCCCTTCAATGAAAGTGGTTTTCCACAGTCTGTGCCTAGGGCTACTTGAAGAGGAAACAAACCATAGAGACAAAACTGAGAACTCCTTTATTTTGTCAAGTTTCAAAGAGCTACTACAATCCATGTTGGATTTAGAGTTCCAAATTCATTTATCTATATAGGAGAGAACAGAGAGAAACCTAAATATAAAAACTGCTACTGTAGACGAACGCTTCAACCTAGAAGAACAAAATTTGGTGAGCCAAGTGGGATTTGTGTACTGATCATTACCACCAAGTATCCTCAAGATTGGGTGAAAAAATATTTGCTGGTATTTCGGAAACTTGTAATTTCTTAGAAGCTTGGCAAACTCTCTCAATGAAAGTGCTTTTCCACAGTCTGTGCCTAGGGCTACTTGAAGAGGAAACAAACCATAGAGACAAAACTGAGAACTCCTTTATTTTGTCAAGTTTCAAAGAGCTACTACAAACCATGTTGGATTTAGAGTTACAAATTCATATATCTATATAGGAGAGAACAGAGGGAAACCTAAATATAAAAACTTCTACTGTAGGCAAACGCTTCCACCTAGAAGAACACAATTTGGTGAGCCAAGTGGATTTGTGTACTGATCATTAGCAACCAGTATCATCAAGATTGGGTGAAAAAATATTTGCTGGTATTTCGGAAACTCTTTATTTCTTAGAAGCTTGGCAACCCCTCTCAATGAAAGTGCTTTTCCAGAGTCTGCGCCTAGGGCTACTTGAAGAGGAAACAAACCATAGAGACAAAACTCAGAACTCCTTTATTTTGTCAAGTTTCAAAGAGCTACTACAATCCATGTTGGATTTAGAGTTCCAAATTCATCTATCTATATAGGAGAGAACAGAGAGAAACCTAAATATAAAAACTGCTACTGTAGACGAACGCTTCAACCTAGAAGAACAAAATTTGGTGATCCAAGTGGGATCTGTGTACTGATCATTACCACCAAGTATCATCAAGATTGGGTGATAAAATATTTGCTGGTATTTCGGAAACTTGTAATTTCTTAGAAGCTTGGCAAACTCTCTCAATAAAAGTGCTTTTCCACAGACTGTGCCTAGGGCTACTTGAAGAGGAAACAAACCATAGAGACAAAACAGAGAACTCCTTTATTTTGTCAAGTTTCAAAGAGCTACTACAAACCATGTTGGATTCAGAGTTACAAATTTATATATCTATATAGGAGAGAACAGAGGGAAACCTAAATATAAAAACTTCTACTGTAGGCGAACGCTTCAACCTAGAAGAACACAAGTTGGTGAGCCAAATGGGATTTGTGTACTGATCATTAGCAACCAGTATCATCAAGATTGGGTGAAAAAATATTTGCTGGAACTTCGGAAACTCGTTATTTCTTAGAAGCTTGGCAACCCCTCTCAATGAAAATGCTTTTCCAGAGTCTGCGCCTAGGACTACTTGAATAGGAAACAAACCATAGAGACAAAACTCACAACTCCTTTATTTTGTCAAGTTTCAAAGAGCTACTACAATCCATGTTGGATTTAGAGTTCCAAATTCATCTATCTATATAGGAGAGAACAGAGAGAAACCTAAATATAAAAACTGCTACTGTAGAGAACGCTTCAACCTAGAAGAACAAAATTTGGTGAGCCAAGTGGGATCTGTGTACTGATCATTACCACCAAGTATCATCAAGATTGGGTGAAAAAATATTTGCTGGTATTTCGGAAACTCGTTATTTCTTAGAAGCTTGACAACCCCTCTCAATGAAAGTGCTTTTCCACAGTGTGTGCCTAGTGCTACTTGAAGAGGAAACAATCCATAGAGACAAAACTGAGAACTCCTTTATTTTGTCAAGATTCAAAGAGCTACTACAAACCATGTTGGATTTAGAGTTCCAAATTCATATATCTATATAGGAGAGAAGAGAGGGAAACCTAAATATAAAAACTGCTACTGTAGGCGAACGGTTCAACCTAGCAGAACACAATTTGGTGAGCCAAGTGAGATTTGTGTACTGATCATTAGCAACAAGTATCATCAAGATTGGGTGAAAAAATATTTGCTGGTATTTCAGATCTCGTTATTTCTTAGAAGCTTGGCAACCCCTCTCAATGAAAGTGCTTTTCCACAGTGTGTGCCTATTGCTAATTGAAGAGGAAACAATCCATAGAGACAAAACTGAGAACTCCTTTATTTTGTCAAGATTCAAAGAGCTACTACAAACCATGTTGGATTTAGAGTTCCAAATTCATCTATCTATACAGGAGAGAACAGAGGGAAACCTAAATATAAAAACTGCTACTGTACACGAATGCTTCATCCTAGATGAACAAAATTTGGTGAGCCAAGTGGGATCTGTGTACTGATCATTAGCAACATGTATCATCAAGTTTGGGTGAAAAAATATTTGCTGGTATTTCGGAAACTCGTTATTTCTCAGAAGCTTGGCAACCCCTCTCAATTAAAGTGCTTTTTCACAGTCTGTGCCTAGGCCTCTTGAAGAGGAAACAAACCATAGAGACAAAACTCAGAACTCCTTTATTTTGTCAAGTTTCAAAGAGCTACTACAAAACCATGTTGGATTTAGAGTTCCAAATTCATCTATCTATATATGAGAGAACAGTGTGAAACCTAAATATAAAAACTGCTACTGTAGACGAACGCTTCAACCTAGAAGAATAAAATTTGGTGACCCAAGTGGGATCTGTGTACTGATCATTACCACCAAGTATCATCAAGATTGGGTGAAAAAATATTTGCTGGTATTTTGGAAACTCGTTATTTCTTAAAAGCTTGACAACCCCTCTCAATGAAAGTGCTTTTCCACAGTCTGTGCGTAGGGATACTTGAAGAGGAAACAAACCACAGAGACAAAACTGAGAACTCCTTTATTTTGTCAAGTTTCAAAGAGCTACTACAATCCATGTTGGATTTAGAGTTCCAAATTCATCTATCTATATAGGAGAGAACAGAGAGAAACCTAAATATAAAAACTGCTACAGTAGACGAATGCTTCAACCTAGAAGAACAAAATTTGATGAGCCAATTGGGATTTGTGTAGTGATCACTACCACCAAGTATCATCAAGATTGGGTGAAAAATATTTGCTGGTATTTCGGAAACTTGTAATTTCTTAGAAGCTTGGCAAACTCTCTCAATGAAAGTGCTTTTCCACAGTCTGTGCCTAGGGCTACTTGAAGAGGAAACAAACCATAGAGACAAAACTGAGAACTCCTTTATTTTGTCAAGTTTCAAAGAGCTACTACAAACCATGTTGGATTTAGAGTTCCAAATTCATATATCTATATAGGAGAGAAGAGAGGGAAACCTAAATATAAAAACTGCTACTGTAGGCGAACGCTTCAACCTAGCAGAACACAATTTGGTGAGCCAAGTGTGATTTGTGTACTGATCATCAGCAACAAGTATCATCAAGATTGGGTGAAGAAATATTTGCTGGTATTTCAGAAACTCGTTATTTCTTAGAAGCTTGGCAACCCCTCTCAATGAAAGTGCTTTTCCACAGTGTGTGCCTAGTGCTAATTGAAGAGGAAACAATCCATAGAGAGAAAACTGAGAACTCCTTTATTTTGTCAAGTTTCAAAACAGCTACTACAAACCACGTTGGATTTAGAGTTCCAAATTCATCTATCTATACAGGAGATAACAGAGGGAAACCTAAATATAAAAACTGCTACTGTAGACGAACGCTTCAACCTAGAAGTACAAAATTTGGTGAGCCAAGTGGGATCTGTGTACTGATCATTAGCAACAAGTATCATCAAGATTGGGTGAAAAAATATTTGCTGGTACTTCGGAAACTCGTTATTTCTTAGAAGCTTGGCAACCCTCTCAATGAAAGTGCTTTTCCAGAGTCTGCGCCTAGGGCTACTTGAAGAGGAAACAAACCATATAGACAAAACTGAGAACTCCTTTATTTTGTCAAGTTTCAAAGAGCTACTACAAACCATGTTGGATTTAGATTCCAAATTCTTCTATCTATATATGAGAGAACAGAGTGAAACCTAAATATAAAAACGACTACTGTAGACGAACGCTTCAAACTAGAAAAACAAAATTTGGTGAGCCAAGTGGGATCTGTGTACTGATCAATCCCACCAAGTATCATCAAGATTGGGTGAAAAAATATTTGCTGGTATTTCTGAAACTCGTTATTTCTTAGAAGCTTGGCAACACCTCTCAATGAAAGTGGTTTTCCACAGTCTGTGCCTAGGCCTCTTGAAGAGGAAACAAACCATAGAGACAAAACTCAGAACTCCTTTATTTTGTCAAGTTTCAAAGATCTACTACAAACCATGTTGGATTTAGAGTTCCAAATTCATCTATCTATATATGAGAGAACAGTGTGAAACCTAAATATAAAAACTGCTACTGTAGACGAACGCTTCAACCTAGAAGAAGAAAATTTGGTGAGCCAAGTGGGATCTGTGTACTGATCATTACCACCAAGTATCATCAAGATTGGGTGAAAAAATATTTGCTGGTACTTCGGAAACTCGTCATTTCTTAGAAGCTTGGCAACCCGTCTCAATGAAAGTGCTTTTCCAGAGTCTGCGCCTAGGGCTACTTGAAGAGGAAACAAACCATATAGACAAAACGGAGAACTCCTTTATTTTGTCACGTTTCAAAGAGCTACTACAAACCATGTTGGATTTAGATTCCAAATTCATCTATCTATATATGAGAGAACAGAGTGAAAACTAAATATAAAAACGACTACTGTAGACGAACGCTTCAAACTAGAAAAACAAAATTTGGTGAGCCAAGTGGGATCTGTGTACTGATCAATCCCACCAAGTATCATCAAGATTGGGTGAAAAAATATTTGCTGGTATTTCGGAAACTCGTTATTTCTTAGAAGCTTGGCAACACCTCTCAAAGAAAGTGGTTTTCCACAGTCTGTGCCTAGGGCTATTTGAAGAGGAAACAAACCATAGTGACAAATCTCAGAACTCCCTTATTTTGTCAAGTTTCATAGAGCTACTACAAACCATGTTGGATTTAGAGTTCCAAATTCATCTATCTATATAGGAGAGAACAGAGTGAAACCTAAATATAAAAACTGCTACTGTAGACGAACGCTTCAACCTAGAAGAACAAAATTTGGTGAGCCAAGTGGGATCTGTGTACTGATCATTAGCAACATGTATCATCAAGATTGGGTGAAAAAATATTTGCTGATACTTCGGAAACTCGTTATCTTAGAAGCTTGGCAACCCCTCTCAATGAAAGTGCTTTTCCAGAGTCTGCGCCTAGGGCTACTTGAAGAGGAAACAAACCATAGAGAAAAAAACTCAGAACTCCTTTATTTTGTCAAGTTTCAAATAGCAACTACAAACCATGTTGGATTTAGAGTTCCAAATTCATCTATCTATATATGAGAGAACAGAGTGAAACCTAAATATAAAAACGACTACTGTAGACGAACGCTTCAACCTGGAAGAACAAAATTTGGTGAGCCAAGTGGGATCTGTGTACTGATCATTACCACCAAGTATCATCAAGATTGGGTGAAAAAATATTTGCTGGTATTTCAGAAACTCGTTATTTCTTAGAAGCTTGGCAACGCCTCTCAATGAAAGTGGTTTTCCACAGTCTATGCCTAGGGCTACTGAAGAGGAAACAAACCATAGAGACAAAACTCAGAACTCCTTTATTTTGTCAAGTTTCAAAGAGCTACTACAAACCATGTTGGATTTATAGTTCCAAATTCATCTATCTATATATGAGAGAACAGAGTGAAACCTAAATATAAAAACTGCTACTGTAGACGAACGCTTCAACCTAGAAGAACAAAATTTGGTGAGCCAAGTGGGATCTGTGTACTGATCATTAGCAACATGTATCATCAAGATTGGGTGAAAAAATATTTGCTGGTATTTTGAAAACTCGTTATTTCTTAGAAGCTTGGCAACCCCTGTCAATTAAAGTGCTTTTCCACAGTCTGTGCCTAGGCCTCTTGAAGAGGAAACAAACCATAGAGACAAAACTCAGAACTCAGTTATTTTGTCAAGTTTCAAAGAGCTACTACAAACCATGTTGGATTTAGAGTTCCAAATTCATCTATCTATATATGAGAGAACAGAGTGAAACCTAAATATAAAAACTGCTACTGTAGACGAACGCTTCAACTAGAAGAACACAATTTGGTGAGCCAAGTGGGATTTGTGTACTGATCATTAACAACCAGTATCATCAAGATTGGGTGAAAAAATATTTGCTGGTACTTCGGAAACTCGTTATTTCTTAGAAGCTTGGCAACCCCTCTCAATGAAAGAGATTTTCCAGAGTGTGCGCCTAGGGCTACTTGAAGAGGAAACAAACCATAGAGACAAAACTCACAACTCCTTTATTTTGTCAAGTTTCAAAGAGCTACTACAATCCATGTTGGATTTAGAGTTCCAAATTCATCTATCTATATAGGATAGAACAGAGAGAAACCTAAATATAAAAACTGCTACTGTAGACGAACGCTTCAACCTAGAAGAACAAAATTTGGTGAGCCAAGTGGGATCTGTGTACTGATCATTACCACCAAGTATCATCAAGATTGGGTGAAAAAATATTTGCTGGTATTTCGGAAACTCGTTATTTCTTAGAAGCTTGGCAACCCCTCTCAATGAAAGTGCTTTTCCACAGTCTGTGCCTAGGGCTACTTGAAGAGGAAACAAACCATAGAGACAAAACTGAGAACTCCATTATTTGTCAAGTTTCAAAGAGCTACTACAATCCATGTTGGATTTAGAGTTCCAAATTCATCTATCTATATAGGAGGGAACAGAGAGAAACCTAAATATAAAAACTGCTACTGTAGACGAACGCTTCAACCTAGAAGAACAAAATTTGGTGAGCCAAGTGGGATCTGTGTACTGATCATTAGCAACATGTATCATCAAGATTGGGTGAAAAAATATTTTCTGGTATTTTGGAAACTCGTTATTTCTTAGAAGCTTGGCAACCCCTCTCAATTAAAGTGCTTTTCCACAGTCTGTGCCTAGGCCTCTTGAAGAGGAAACAAACCATAGAGACAAAACTGAGAACTCCTTTATTTTGTCAAGTTTCAAAGAGCTACTACAAACCATGTTGGATTTAGAGTTCTAAATTCATCTATCTATATATGAGAGAACAGAGTGAAACCTAAGTATAAAAACTGCTACTGTAGACGAACGCTTCAACCTAGAAGATCCAAATTTTGTGAGCCAAGTGGGATCTGTGTACTGATCATTACCACCAAGTATCATCAAGATTGGGTGAAAAAATATTTGCTGGTTTTTTGGAAACTCGTTATTTCTTAGAAGCTTGGCAACCCCTCTCAATGAAAGTGCTTTTCCACAGTCTGTGCCTAGGGCTATTTGAAGAGGAAACAAACCATAGGGACAAAACTGAGAACTCCTTTATTTTGTCAAGTTTCAAAGAGCTACTACAAACCATGTTGGATTTTGAGTTCCAAATTCATCTATCTATATATGAGAGAACAGAGTGAAACCTAAATATAAAAACTGCTACTGTAGACGAATGCTTCAACCTAGAAGAACAAAATTTGGTGAGCCAAGTGGGTACTGTGTACTGATCATTACCACCAAGTATCATCAAGATTGGTGAAAAAATATTTGCTGCTATTTCGGAAACTCGTTATTTCTTAGAAGCTTAGCAACCCTCTCAATGAAAGTGGTTTTCCACAGTCTGTGCCTAGGGCTACTTGAAGAGGAAACAAACCATAGAGACAAAACTCAGAACTCTTTATTTAGTCAAGTTTCAAAGAGCTACTACAAACCATGTTGGATTTAGAGTTCCAAATTCATCTATCTATATAGGAGAGAACAGAGAGAAACCTAAATATAAAAACTGCTACTGTACTCGAACGATTCAACCTAGAAGAACAAAATTTGGTGAGCCATGTGGGAGTTGTGTACTGATCATTACCACCAAGTATCATCAAGATTGGGTGAAAAAATATTTGCTGGTATTTCGGAAACTTGTAATTTCTTAGAAGCTTGCCAAACTCTCTCAATGAAAGTGCTTTTCCACAGTCTGTGCCTAGGGCTACTTGAAGAGGAAACAAACCGTAGAGACAAAACTGAGAACTCCTTTATTTTGTCAAGTTTCAAAGATTTACTACAAACCATGTTGGATTTAGAGTTCCAAATTCACATATCTATATAGGAGAGAAGAGAGGGAAACCTAAATATAAAAACTTCTACTGTAGGCGAACGCTTCAACCTAGAAAAACACAATTTGGTGAGCCAAGTGCGATTTGTGTACTGATCATTAGCAACCAGTATCTTCAAGATTGGGTGAAAAAATATTTGCTGGTACTTCGGAACTCGTTATTTCTTAGAAGCTTGGCAACACCTCTCAATGAAAGTAGTTTTCCACAGTCTGTGCCTAGGGCTACTTGAAGAGGAAACAAACCATAGAGACAAAACTGAGAACTCCTTTATTTTGTCAAGTTTCAAAGAGCTACTACAATCCATGTTGGATTTAAAGTTCCAAATTCATCTATCTATATAGGAGAGAACAGACAGAAACATAAATATAAAAACTGCTACTGTAGACGAACGCTTCAACCTAGAAGAACAAAATTTGGTGAGCCAAGTGGGATTTGTGTACTGAACATTACCACCAAGTATCATCAAGATTGGATGAAAAAATATTTGCTGGTATTTTGGAAACTCGTTATTTCTTAGAAGCTTGGCAACCCATCTCAATGAAAGTGCTTCCACAGTCTGTGCCTAGGGCTACTTGAAGAGGAAACAAACCATAGAGACAAAACTGAGAACATCTTTATTTTGTCAAGTTTCAAAGAGCTACTACAATCCATGTTGGTTTTAGAGTTCCAAATTCATCTATCTACATACCAGAGAACAGAGAGAAACCTAAATATAAAAACTGCTACTGTAGACGAACGCTTCAACTTAGAAGATCAAAATTTGGTGAGCCAAGTGGGATTTGTGTACTGATCATTACCACCAAGTATCATCAAGATTGGGTTAAAAAATATTTGCTGGTATTTCGGAAACTTGTAATTTCTTATAAGCTTGGCAAACTCTCTCAATGAATGTACTTTTCCACAGTGTGTGCCTATGGCTACTTGAAGAGGAAACAAACCATAGAGACAAAACTGAGAACTCCTTTATTTTGTCAAGTTTCAAAGAGCTACTACAAACCATGTTGGATTTAGAGTTCCAAATTCATATATCTATATAGGAGAGAACAGAGCTAAACCTAAATATAAATACTGCTACTGTAGACGAAAGCTTCAACCTAGAAGGACAAAATTTGGAGAGCCAAGTGGGTACTGTGTACTGATCATTACCACCAAGTATCATCAATATTGGGTGAAAAAATATTTGCTGCTATTTCGGAAACTCATTATTTCTTAGAAGCTTAGCAACCCCTCTCAATGAAAGTGGTTTTCCACAGTCTGTGCCTAGGGCTACTTGAAGAGGAAACAAACCATAGAGACAAAACTCAGAACTCTTTATTTTGTCAAGTTTCAAAGAGCTACTACAAACCATGTTGGATTTAGAGTTCCAAATTCATCTATCTATATAGGAGAGAACAGAGACAAACCTAAATATGAAAACTGCTACTGTAGACGAACGATTCAACCTAGAAGAACAAAATTTGGTGATCCATGTGGGATTTGTGTACTGATCATTACCACCAAGTATCATCAAGATTGGGTGAAAAAATATTTGCTGGTATTTCGGAAACTTGTAATTTCTTAGAAGCTTGGCAAACTCTCTCAATGAAAGTGCTTTTCCACAGTCTGTGCCTAGGGCTACTTGAAGAGCAAACAAACCGTAGAGACAAAACTGAGAACTCCTTAATTTGTCAAGTTTCAAAGAGCTACTACAAACCATGTTGGATTTAGAGTTCCAAATTCCCATATCTATATAGGAGAGAAGAGAGGGAAACCTAAATATAAAAACTTCTACTGTAGGCAAACGCTTCAACCTAGAAGAACACTATTTGGTGAGCCAAGTGGGATTTGTGTTCTGATCATTAGCAACCAGTATCTTCAAGATTGGGTGAAAAAATATTTGCTGGTACTTCGGAAACTCGTTATTTCTTAGAAGCTAGGCAACACCTCTCAATGAAAGTAGCTTTCCACAGTCTGTGCCTAGGGCTACTTGAAGAGGAAACAAACCATAGAGACAGAACTGAGAACTCCTTTATTTTGTCAAGTTTCAAAGAGCTACTACAATCCATGTTGGATTTAAAGTTCCAAATTCATCTATCTATATAGGAGAGAACAGAGAGAAACCTAAATATAAAAACTGCTACTGTAGACGAACGCTTCAACCTAGAAGAAGAAAATTTGGTGAGCCAAGTGGGATCTGTGTACTGATCATTACCCCCAAGTATCATCAAGATTGGATGAAAAAATATTTGCTGGTATTTTGAAACTCGTTATTTCTTAGAAGCTTGGCAACCCATCTCAATGAAAGTGCTTCCACAGTCTGTGCCTAGGGATACTTGAAGAGGAAAAAAAACATAGAGACAAAACTGAGAACTCCTTTATTTTGTGAAGTTTCAAAGAGCTACTACAATCCATGTTGGTTTTAGAGTTCCAAATTCATCTATCTATATAGGAGAGAACAGAGAGAAACCTAAATATAAAAACTGCTACTGTAGACGAACGCTTCAACCTAGAAGAACAAAATTTGGTGAGCCAAGTGGGATTTGTGTACTGATCATTACCACCAAGTATCATCAAGATTGGGTGAAAAAATATTTGCTGGTATTTCAGAAACTTGTAATTTCTTACAAGCTTGGCAAACTCTCTCAATGAAAGGGCTTTCCACAGTCTGTGCCTAGGGCTACTTGAAAAGGAAACAAACCATAGAGACA
>NW_027511165.1:0-27724 GCF_048772815.1 Callospermophilus lateralis | reverse complement strand
CATAGAGAGAAAACTGAGAACTCCTTTATTTTGTCAAGTTTCAAAGAGCTACTACAAACCATGTTGGATTTAGAGTTCCAAATTCATCTATCTATATAGGAGAGAACAGAGGGTAACCTAAATAAAAAACTGCTACTGTAGCACGAACGCTTCAACCTTGAAGAACCAAATTTGGTAAGCCAAGTGGGAATTGTGTACTGATCATTACCACCAAGTATCATCAAGATTGGGTAAAAAATATATGCTGCTATTTCGGAAACTCGTTATTTCTTAGAGGCTTGGCAACCCCTCTCAATGAAAGTGCTTTTCCACAGTGTGTGCCTAGGGCTACTTGAAGAGGAAACAAACAACAGAGACAAATCTGAGAACTCCTTAATTTTGTCAAGTTTCAAAGAGCTACTACAAACCATGTTTGATTTAGAGTTCCAAATTCATCTATCTATATAGGAGAGAACAGAGGGAAACCTAAATATAAAAACTCCTACTGTACACGAACGCTTCAACCTTGAAGAAGTAAATTTGGTGAGCCAAGTGGGATTTGTGTACTGATCATTAGCAGCAAGTATCATCAAGATTGGGTGAAAAAATATTTGCTGGTATTTCGGAAACTCGTTATTTCTTAGAAGCTTGGCAACCCCTCTCAATGAAAGTGCTTTTCCAGAGTCTGTGCCTAGGGCTACTTGAAGAGGAAACAAACCATAGAGACAAAACTGAGAACTCCTTTATTTTGTCAATTCTCAAGGAGCTACTACAAAGCATGTTGGATTTAGAGTTCCAAATTCATCTATCTATATAGGAGAGAACAGAGGGAAACCTAAATATAAAAACTCCTACTGTACACGAACGCTTCAACCTTGAAGAACCAAATTTGGTGAGCCAAGTGGGATTTGTGTACTGATCATTACCACCAAGTATCATCAAGATTGGGTGAAAAAATATATGCTGCTGTTTCGGAAACTCGTTATTTCTTAGAAGATTGGCAACCGCTCTCAATGAAAGTGCTTTTCCACAGTCTGTGCCTAGGGCTACTTAAAGAGGAAACAAACCATAGAGAGAAATCTGAGAACTCCTTTATTTTGTCAAGTTTCAACAAGCTACTACAAACCATGTTGGATTTAGAGTTCCAAATTCATCTATCTATATAGGAGAGAACAGAGGGAAACCTAAATATAAAAACTGCTACTGTACATCAACGCTTCAACCTAGAAGAACTAAATTTGGTGAGCCAAGTGGGATTTGTGTACTGATCATTACCACCAAGTATCAACAAGATTGTGTGAAAAAATATTTGCTGGTATTTCGGAAACTCGTTATTTCTTAGAAGCTTGGCAACCAATCTCAATGAAAGTGCTTTCCACAGTCTCTGCCTAGGGCTACTTGAAGAGAAACAATTCATAGAGACAAAACTGAGAACTCCTTTATTTTGTCAAGTTTCAAAGAGCTGCTACAAACCATGTTGGATTTAGAGTTCCAAATTGATCTATTTATGGGAGAGAACAGAGGGAAACATAAATATAAAAACTGCTACTGTAGACGAACGCTTCAACCTAGAAGAACAAAATTTGGTGAGCCAAGGTGGGATTTGTGTACTGATCATTACCACCAAGTATCATCAAGATTGGGTGAAAAAATATTTGCTAGTATTTCGGAAACTCGTTATTTCTTAGAAGCTTGGCAACCCATCCCAATGAAAGTGCTTTTCCACAGTCTGTGCCTATGGCTACTTGAAGAGGAAACAAACCATAGAGAGAAAACTGAGAACTCCTTTATTTTGTCAAGTTTCAAAGAGCTACTACAAACCATGTTGGATTTAGAGTTCCAAATTCATCTATCTATATAGGAGAGAACAGAGGGAAACCTAAATATAAAAACTGCTACTGTAGACGAACGCTTCAACCTAGAAGAACAAAATTTGGTAAGCCAAGTGGGATTTGTGTACTGATCATTACCACCAAGTATCATCAAGATTGGGTCAAAAATATTTGCTGGTATTTCGGAAACTCATTGTTTCTTAGAAGCTTGGCAACCCCTCTCAATGAAAGTGCTTTTCCACAGTCTGTGCCTAGGGCTACTTGAAGAGGAAACAAACCATAGAGACAAATCTGAGAACTCCTTTATTTTGTCAAGTTTCAAAGAGCTACTACAAACCATGTTGGATTTAGAGTTCCAAATTCATCTACCTATATAGGAGAGAACAGAGAGAAACCTAAATATAAAAACTGCTACTGTAGACGAACGCTTCAACCTAGAAAAACAAAATTTGGTGAGGCAAGTGGGATTTGTGTACTGATCACTACCACCAAGTATCATCAAGATTGGGTGAAGAAATATTTGCTGGTATTTTGGAAACTCGTTATTTCTTAGAAGCTAGGCAACCAATCTCAATGAAAGTGCTTTCCACAGTCTGTGCCTAGGGCTACGTGAAGAGGAAACAAACCATAGAGACAAATCTGAGAACTCCTTTATTTTGTCAAGTTTCAAAGAGCTGCTACAAACCATCTTGAATTTAGAGTTCCAAATTGATCTATTTATGGGAGAGAACAGAGGGAAACCTAAATATAAAAACTGCTACTGTAGACGAACTCTTCAACCTAGAAGAACAAAATTTGGTGAGCCAAGTGGGATTTGTGTACTGATCATTACCACCAAGTATCATCAAGATTGGGTGAAAAAATATTTGCTGGTATTTCGGAAACTCGTTGATTCTTAGAAGCTAGGCAACCAATCTCAATGAAAGTGCTTTCCACAGTCTGTGCCTAGGGCTACTTGAAGAGGAAACAAACCAGAGAGACAAAACTGAGAACTCCTTTATTTTGTCAAGTTTCAAAGTGCTACTACAAACCATGTTGGATTTAGATTTCAAAATTCATCTATCTGTATAGGAGAGAACAGAGGGAAACCTAAATATAAAAACTCTTACTGTACACGAACGCTTCAACCTAGAAGAACTAAATTTGGTGAGCCAAGTGGGATTTGTGTACTGATCATTACCAACAAGTATCATCAAGATTGGGTGAAAAAATAGTTGCTGGTATTTCGGAAACTCGTTATTTCTTAGAAGCTTGGCAACCCCTCTCAATGAAAGTGCTTTTCCACCGTCTGTGCCTAGGGCTACTTGAAGAGGAAACAAACTATAGAGACAAAACTGAGAACTCCTTTATTTTGTCAAGTTTCAAGGAGCTACTACAAAGCATGTTGGATTTAGAGTTCCAAATTCATCTATCTATATAGGAGAGAACAGAGGGAAACCTAAATATAAAAACTGCTACTGTACAGGAATGCTTCATCCTAGATGAACAAAAATTGGTTAGCCAAGTGGGATTTGTGTGCTGATCATTACCACCAAGTATCATCAAGTTTGGGTGAAAAAAATATTTGCTGGTATTTCGTAAACTCGATATTTTTTAGAAGCTTTTCAAAGCATCTCAATGAAAGTGCTTTTCCACAGTCTGTTCCTAGGGCTACTTGAAGAGGAAACAAACCATAGAGACAAAACTGAGAACTCCCTTATTTTGCCAAGTTTCAAAGAGCTAATACAAACCATGTTGGATTTAGAGTTCCAAATTCATCTATCTATATAGGAAAGACAAGAGGGAAACCTAAATATAAAAACTGCTACTGTAGACGAACGCTTCAACCTTGAAGAACTAAATTTGGTGAGCCAAGTGGGATTTGTGTACTGATCATTAGCAGCAAGTATCATCAAGATTGGGTGAAAAAATATTTGCTGGTATTTCGGAAACTCTTTATTTCTTAGAAGCTTGGCAACCCCTCTCAATGAAAGTGCTTTTCCAGAGTCTGTGCCTAGGGCTACTTGAAGAGGAAACAAACCATAGAGACAAAACTGAGAACTCCTTTATTTTGTCAATTTTCAATGAGCTACTACAAAGCATTTTGGATTTAGAGTTCCAAATTCATCTATCTATATGGGAGAGAACAGAGGGAAACCTAAATATAAAAACTGCTACTGTACACGAACGCTTCAACCTAGAAGAACTAAATTTGGTGAGCCAAAAGGGATTTGTGTACTGATCATTACCACCAAGTATCATCAAGATTGGGTGAAAAAATATTTGCTAGTATTTCAGAAACTCGTTATTTCTTAGAAGCTTGGCAACCCCTCTCAATGAAAGTGTTTTTCCACAGTCTGTGCCTAGGGCTACTTTAAGAGGAAACAAACAATAGAGACAAAACTGAGTACTCCTTTATTTTGTCAAGTTTCAAAGAGCTACTACAAACCATGTTGGATTTAGAGTTCCAAATTCATCTATCTATATAGGAGAGAACAGAGGGAAACCTAAATATAAAAACTCCTACTGTACACGAACGCTTCAACCTTGAAGAACTAAATTTGGTGAGCCAAGTGGGATTTGTGTACTGATCATTAGCAGCAAGTATCATCAAGATTGGGTGAAAAAATATTTGCTGGTATTTCGGAAACTCGTTATTTCTTAGAAGCTTGGCAACCCCTCTCAATGAAAGTGCTTTTCCAGAGTCTGTGCCTAGGGCTACTTGAAGAGGAAACAAACCATAGAGACAAAACTGAGAACTCCCTTATTTTGCCAAGTTTCAAAGAGCTAATACAAACCATGTTGGATTTAGAGTTCCAAATTCATCTATCTATATAGGAAAGACAAGAGGGAAACCTAAATATAAAAACTGCTACTGTAGACGAACGCTTCAACCTAGAAGAACAAAATTTGGTGAGCGAAGTGGGATTTTTGTACTTATCATTGCCACCAAGTATCATCAAGATTGGGTGAAAAAATATTTGCTGGTATTTCGGAAACTGGTTATTTCTTAGAAGATTGGCAACCGCTCTTAATGAAAGTGCTTTTCCACAGTCTGTGCCTAGGGCTACTTGAAGAGGAAACAAACCATAGAGACAAATCTGAGAACTCCTTTATTTTGTCAAGTTTCAACAAGCTACTACAAACCATGTTGGATTTAGAGTTCCAAATTCATCTATCTATATAGGAGAGAACAGAGGGAAACCTAAATATAAAAACTGCTATTGTACATGAACGCTTCAACCTAGAAGAACTAAATTTGGTGAGCCAAGTGGGATTTGTGTACTGATCATTACCACCAAGTATCAACAAGATTGTGTGAAAAAATATTTGCTGGTATTTCGGAAACTCGTTATTTCTTAGAAGCTTGGCAACCCATCTCAATGAAAGTGCTTTCCACAGTCTCTGCCTAGGGCTACTTGAAGAGAAACAATCCATAGAGACAAAACTGAGAACTCCTTTATTTTGTCAAGTTTCAAAGAGCTGCTACAAACCATCTTGGATTTAGAGTTCCAAATTGATCTATTTATGGGAGAGAACAGAGGGAAACCTAAATATAAAAACTGCTACTGTAGACGAACTCTTCAACCTAGTAGAACAAAATTTGGTGAGCCAAGTGGGATTTGTGTACTGATCATTACCACCAAGTATCATCAAGATTGGGTGAAAAAATATTTGCTGGTATTTCGGAAACTCGTTATTTCTTAGAAGCTTGGCAACCCATCTCAATGAAAGTGCTTTCCACAGTCTCTGCCTAGGGCTACTTGAAGAGAAACAATCCATAGAGACAAAACTGAGAACTCCTTTATTTTGTCAAGTTTCAAAGAGCTGCTACAAACCATCTTGGATTTAGAGTTCCAAATTGATCTATTTATGGGAGAGAACAGAGGGAAACCTAAATATAAAAACTGCTACTGTAGACGAACTCTTCAACCTAGAAGAACAAAATTTGGTGAGCCAAGTGGGATTTGTGTACTGATCATTACCACCAAGTATCATCAAGATTGGGTGAAAAAATATTTGCTGGTATTTCGGAAACTCGTTATTTCTTAGAAGCTTGGCAACCCATCTCAATGAAAGTGCTTTCCACAGTCTGTGCCTAGGGCTACTTGAAGAGGAAACAAACCATAGAGAGAAAACTGAGAACTCCTTTATTTTGTCAAGTTTCAAAGAGCTACTACAAACCATGTTGGATTTAGAGTTCCAAATTCATCTATCTATATAGGAGAGAACAGAGGGAAACCTAAATATAAAAACTGCTACTGTAGACGAACGCTTCAACCTAGAAGAACAAAATTTGGTAAGCCAAGTGGGATTTGTGTACTGATCATTACCACCAAGTATTATCAAGATTGGGTCAAAAAATATTTGCTGGTATTTCGGAAACTCGTTGTTTCTTAGAAGCTTGGGAACCCCTTTCAATGAAAGTTCTTTTCCACAGTGTGTGCCTAGGGCTACTTGAAGAGGAAACAAACCATAGAGACAAATCTGAGAACTCCTTTATTTTGTCACGTTTCAAAGACCTACTACAAACCATGTTGGATTTAGAGTTCCAAATTCATCTACCTATATTGGAGAGAACAGAGAGAAACCTAAATATAAAAACTGCTACTGTAGACCAACGCTTCAACCTAGAAGAACAAAATTTGGTGAGGCAAGTGGGATTTGTGTACTGATCACTACCACCAAGTATCATCAAGATTGGGTGAAGAAATATTTGCTGGTATTTCGGAAACTCGTTGATTCTTAGAAGCTAGGCAACCAACCTCAATGAAAGTGCTTTCCACAGTCTGTGCCTAGGGCTACTTGAAGAGGAAACAAACCATAGAGACAAAACTGAGAACTCCTTTATTTTGTCAAGTTTCAAAGAGCTACTACAAACCATGTTGGATTTAGATTTCAAAATTCATCTATCTGTATAGGAGAGAACAGAGGGAAACCTAAATATAAAAACTCTTACTGTACACGAACGCTTCAACCTAGAAGAACTAAATTTGGTGAGCCAAGTGGGATTTGTGTACTGATCATTACCAACAAGTATCATCAAGATTGGGTGAAAAAATAGTTGCTGGTATTTCGGAAACTCGTTATTTCTTAGAAGCTTGGCAACCCCTCTCAATGAAAGTGCTTTTCCACCGTCTGTGCCTAGGGCTACTTGAAGAGGAAACAAACTATAGAGACAAAACTGAGAACTCCTTTATTTTGTCAAGTTTCAAGGAGCTACTACAAAGCATGTTGGATTTAGAGTTCCAAATTCATCTATCTATATAGGAGAGAACAGAGGGAAACCTAAATATAAAAACTGCTACTGTACAGGAATGCTTCATCCTAGATGAACAAAAATTGGTTAGCCAAGTGGGATTTGTGTGCTGATCATTACCACCAAGTATCATCAAGTTTGGGTGAAAAAATATTTGCTGGTATTTCGTAAACTCGATATTTTTTAGAAGCTTTTCAAAGCATCTCAATGAAAGTGCTTTTCCACAGTCTGTTCCTAGGGCTACTTGAAGAGGAAACAAACCATAGAGACAAAACTGAGAACTCCCTTATTTTGCCAAGTTTCAAAGAGCTAATACAAACCATGTTGGATTTAGAGTTCCAAATTCATCTATCTATATAGGAAAGACAAGAGGGAAACCTAAATATAAAAACTGCTACTGTAGACGAACGCTTCAACCTTGAAGAACTAAATTTGGTGAGCCAAGTGGGATTTGTGTACTGATCATTAGCAGCAAGTATCATCAAGATTGGGTGAAAAAATATTTGCTGGTATTTCGGAAACTCTTTATTTCTTAGAAGCTTGGCAACCCCTCTCAATGAAAGTGCTTTTCCAGAGTCTGTGCCTAGGGCTACTTGAAGAGGAAACAAACCATAGAGACAAAACTGAGAACTCCTTTATTTTGTCAATTTTCAATGAGCTACTACAAAGCATTTTGGATTTAGAGTTCCAAATTCATCTATCTATATGGGAGAGAACAGAGGGAAACCTAAATATAAAAACTGCTACTGTACACGAACGCTTCAACCTAGAAGAACTAAATTTGGTGAGCCAAAAGGGATTTGTGTACTGATCATTACCACCAAGTATCATCAAGATTGGGTGAAAAAATATTTGCTAGTATTTCAGAAACTCGTTATTTCTTAGAAGCTTGGCAACCCCTCTCAATGAAAGTGTTTTTCCACAGTCTGTGCCTAGGGCTACTTTAAGAGGAAACAAACAATAGAGACAAAACTGAGTACTCCTTTATTTTGTCAAGTTTCAAAGAGCTACTACAAACCATGTTGGATTTAGAGTTCCAAATTCATCTATCTATATAGGAGAGAACAGAGGGAAACCTAAATATAAAAACTCCTACTGTACACGAACGCTTCAACCTTGAAGAACTAAATTTGGTGAGCCAAGTGGGATTTGTGTACTGATCATTAGCAGCAAGTATCATCAAGATTGGGTGAAAAAATATTTGCTGGTATTTCGGAAACTCGTTATTTCTTAGAAGCTTGGCAACCCCTCTCAATGAAAGTGCTTTTCCAGAGTCTGTGCCTAGGGCTACTTGAAGAGGAAACAAACCATAGAGACAAAACTGAGAACTCCCTTATTTTGCCAAGTTTCAAAGAGCTAATACAAACCATGTTGGATTTAGAGTTCCAAATTCATCTATCTATATAGGAAAGACAAGAGGGAAACCTAAATATAAAAACTGCTACTGTAGACGAACGCTTCAACCTAGAAGAACAAAATTTGGTGAGCGAAGTGGGATTTTTGTACTTATCATTGCCACCAAGTATCATCAAGATTGGGTGAAAAAATATTTGCTGGTATTTCGGAAACTGGTTATTTCTTAGAAGATTGGCAACCGCTCTTAATGAAAGTGCTTTTCCACAGTCTGTGCCTAGGGCTACTTGAAGAGGAAACAAACCATAGAGACAAATCTGAGAACTCCTTTATTTTGTCAAGTTTCAACAAGCTACTACAAACCATGTTGGATTTAGAGTTCCAAATTCATCTATCTATATAGGAGAGAACAGAGGGAAACCTAAATATAAAAACTGCTATTGTACATGAACGCTTCAACCTAGAAGAACTAAATTTGGTGAGCCAAGTGGGATTTGTGTACTGATCATTACCACCAAGTATCAACAAGATTGTGTGAAAAAATATTTGCTGGTATTTCGGAAACTCGTTATTTCTTAGAAGCTTGGCAACCCATCTCAATGAAAGTGCTTTCCACAGTCTCTGCCTAGGGCTACTTGAAGAGAAACAATCCATAGAGACAAAACTGAGAACTCCTTTATTTTGTCAAGTTTCAAAGAGCTGCTACAAACCATCTTGGATTTAGAGTTCCAAATTGATCTATTTATGGGAGAGAACAGAGGGAAACCTAAATATAAAAACTGCTACTGTAGACGAACTCTTCAACCTAGTAGAACAAAATTTGGTGAGCCAAGTGGGATTTGTGTACTGATCATTACCACCAAGTATCATCAAGATTGGGTGAAAAAATATTTGCTGGTATTTCGGAAACTCGTTATTTCTTAGAAGCTTGGCAACCCATCTCAATGAAAGTGCTTTCCACAGTCTCTGCCTAGGGCTACTTGAAGAGAAACAATCCATAGAGACAAAACTGAGAACTCCTTTATTTTGTCAAGTTTCAAAGAGCTGCTACAAACCATCTTGGATTTAGAGTTCCAAATTGATCTATTTATGGGAGAGAACAGAGGGAAACCTAAATATAAAAACTGCTACTGTAGACGAACTCTTCAACCTAGAAGAACAAAATTTGGTGAGCCAAGTGGGATTTGTGTACTGATCATTACCACCAAGTATCATCAAGATTGGGTGAAAAAATATTTGCTGGTATTTCGGAAACTCGTTATTTCTTAGAAGCTTGGCAACCCATCTCAATGAAAGTGCTTTCCACAGTCTGTGCCTAGGGCTACTTGAAGAGGAAACAAACCATAGAGAGAAAACTGAGAACTCCTTTATTTTGTCAAGTTTCAAAGAGCTACTACAAACCATGTTGGATTTAGAGTTCCAAATTCATCTATCTATATAGGAGAGAACAGAGGGAAACCTAAATATAAAAACTGCTACTGTAGACGAACGCTTCAACCTAGAAGAACAAAATTTGGTAAGCCAAGTGGGATTTGTGTACTGATCATTACCACCAAGTATTATCAAGATTGGGTCAAAAAATATTTGCTGGTATTTCGGAAACTCGTTGTTTCTTAGAAGCTTGGGAACCCCTTTCAATGAAAGTTCTTTTCCACAGTGTGTGCCTAGGGCTACTTGAAGAGGAAACAAACCATAGAGACAAATCTGAGAACTCCTTTATTTTGTCACGTTTCAAAGACCTACTACAAACCATGTTGGATTTAGAGTTCCAAATTCATCTACCTATATTGGAGAGAACAGAGAGAAACCTAAATATAAAAACTGCTACTGTAGACCAACGCTTCAACCTAGAAGAACAAAATTTGGTGAGGCAAGTGGGATTTGTGTACTGATCACTACCACCAAGTATCATCAAGATTGGGTGAAGAAATATTTGCTGGTATTTCGGAAACTCGTTGATTCTTAGAAGCTAGGCAACCAACCTCAATGAAAGTGCTTTCCACAGTCTGTGCCTAGGGCTACTTGAAGAGGAAACAAACCATAGAGACAAAACTGAGAACTCCTTTATTTTGTCAAGTTTCAAAGAGCTACTACAAACCATGTTGGATTTAGAGTTCCAAATTCATCTTTCTATATAGGAGAGAACAGAGGGAAACCTAAATATAAAATCTACTACTGTACACGAATGCTTCATCCTAGATGAACAAAAATTGGTTAGCCAAGTGGGATTTGTGTGCTGATCATTACCACCAAGTATCATCAAGTTTGGGTGAAAAAATATTTGCTGGTATTTCAATCTCGATATTTCTTAGAAGCTTGGCAAACCATCTCAATGAAAGTGCTTTTCCACAGTCTGTTCCTAGGGCTACTTGAAGAGGAAACAAACCAGAGAGACAAAACTGAGAACTCCTTTATTTTGTCAAGTTTCAAAGAGCTACTACAAACCATGTTGGATTTAGAGTTCAAAATTCATCTATCTGTATATGAGAGAACAGAGGGAAACCTAAATATAAAAACTCTTACTGTACACGAACGTTTCAACCTAGAAGAACTAAATTTGGTGAGCCAAGTGGGATTTGTGTACTGATCATTACGAACAAGTATCATCAAGATTGGGTGAAAAAATATTTGCTGGTATTTCGGAAACTCGTTATTTCTTAGAAGCTTGGCAACCCCTCTCAATGAAAGTGCTTTTCCACAGTCTGTGCCTAGGGCTACTTGAAGAGGAAACAAACTATAGAGACAAAACTGAGAACTCCTTTATTTTGTCAAGTTTCAAGGAGCTACTACAAAGCATGTTGGATTTAGAGTTCCAAATTCATCTATCTATATAGGAGAGAACAGAGGGAAACCTAAATATAAAAACTGCTACTGTAGATGAACGCTTCAACATAGAAGAACAAAATTTGTTAAGCCAAGTGGGATTTGTGTACTGATCATTACCACCAAGTATCATCAAGATTGGGTGAAAAAATATTTGCTGGTATTTCGGAAACTCGTTATTTCTTAGAAGCTTGGCAACCCCTCTCAATGAAAGTGCTTTTCCACAGTCTGTGCCTAGGGCTATTTGAAGAGGAAACAAACCATATAGACAAATCTGAGAACTCCTTTATTTTGTCAAGTTTCAAATAGCTACTACAAACCATGTTGGATTTAGAGTTCCAAATTCATCTATCTATATAGGAGAGAACAGAGAGAAACCTAAATATAAAAACTGCTACTGTAGACGAACGCTTCAACCTAGAATAACAAAATTTGGTGAGCCAAGTGGGATTTGTGTACTGATCATTACCACCAAGTATCAACAAGATTGTGCGAAAAATATTTGCTGGTATTTCGGAAAATCTTTATTTCTTAGAAGCTTGACAACCCATCTCAATGAAAGTGCTTTCCACAGTCTGTGCCTAGGGCTACTTTAAAAGGAAACAAACCATAGACACAAAACTGAGAACTCCTTTATTTTGCCAAGTTTCAAAGAGCTACTACAAACCATGTTGGATTTAGAGTTCCAAATTCATCTATCTATATAGGAGAGAAGAGAGGAAAACCTAAATACAAAAACTCCTACTGTACACGAATGCTTCAACCTTGAAGAACTAAATTTGGTGAGCCAAGTGGGATTTGTGTACTGATCATTAGCAGCAAGTATCCACAAGATTGGGTGAAAAAATATTTGCTGGTATTTCGGAAACTCGTTATTTCTTAGAAGCTTGGCAACCCCTCTCAATGAAAGTGCTTTTCCACAGTCTGTGCCTAGGGCTATTTGAAGAGGAAACAAACCATAGAGAAAAAACTGAGAACTCCCTTATTTTGTCAATTTTCAAGGAGCCACTACAAAGCATGTTGGATTTAGAGTTCCAAATTCATCTATCTATATGGGAGAGAACAGAGGGAAACCTAAATATAAAAACTGCTGCTGTACACGAATGCTTCAACCTAGAAGAACTAAATTTGGTGAGCCAAAAGGGATTTGTGTACTGATCATTACCACCAAGTATCATCAAGATTGGGTGAAAAAATATTTGCTAGTATTTCGGAAACTCGTTATTTCTTAGAAGCTTGGCAACCCATCTCAATGAAATTGCTTTCCACAGTCTGTGCCTAGGGCTACTTTAAGAGGAAACAAACCTTAGAGACATAACTGAGAACTCCTTTATTTTGTCAAGTTTCAAAGAGCTACTACAAACCATGTTGGATTTAGAGTTCCAAATTCATCTATCTATATAGGAGAGAACAGAGGGAAACCTAAATATAAAAACTGCTACTGTAGACGAACGCTTCAACCTAGAAGAACAAAATTTGGTGAGCCAAGTGGGATTTGTGTCCTGATCATTACCACCAAGTATCATCAAGATTGGGTGAAAAAATATTTGCTGGTATTTCGGAAACTCGTTATTTCTTAGAAGCTTGGCAACCCATCTCAATGAAAGTGCTTTTCCACAGTCTGTGCCTAGGGCTACTTGAAGAGGAAACCAACCATAGAGAGAAAACTGAGAACTCCTTTATTTTGTCAAGTTTCAAAGAGCTACTACAAACCATGTTGGATTTAGAGTTCCAAATTCATCTATCTATATAGGAGAGAACAGAGGGAAACCTAAATATAAAAACTGCTACTGTAGACGAACGCTTCAACCTAGAAGAACAAAATTTGGTAAGCCAAGTGGGATTTGTGTACTGATCATTACCACCAAGTATCATCAAGATTGGGTCAAAAAATATTTGCTGGTATTTCGGAAACTCATTGTTTCTTAGAAGCTTGGCAACCCCTCTCAATGAAAGTGCTTTTCCACAGTCTGTGCCTAGGGCTACTTGAAGAGGAAACAAACCATAGAGACAAATCTGAGAACTCCTTTAGTTTGTCAAGTTTCAAAGAGCTACTACAAACCATGTTGGATTTAGAGTTCCAAATTCATCTACCTATATAGGAGAGAACAGAGAGAAACCTAAATATAAAAACTGCTACTGTAGACGAACGCTTCAACCTAGAAAAACAAAATTTGGTGAGGCAAGTGTGATTTGTGTACTGATCACTACCACCAAGTATCATCAAGATTGGGTGAAGAAATATTTGCTGGTATTTTGGAAACTCGTTATTTCTTAGAAACTAGGCAACCAATCTCAATGAAAGTGCTTTCCACAGTCTGTGCCTAGGGCTACTTGAAGAGGAAACAAACCATAGAGACAAAACTGAGAACTCCTTTATTTTGTCAAGTTTCAAAGAGCTACTAGAAACCATGTTGGATTTAGAGTTCCAAATTCATCTATCTATATAGGAGAGAACAGAGGGAAACCTAAATATAAAAACTGCTACTGTAGACGAACGCTTCAACCTAGAAGAACAAAATTTGGTAAGCCAAGTGGGATTTGTGTACTGATCATTACCACCAAGTATCATCAAGTTTGGGTGAAGAAATATTTGATGGTATTTCGGAAACTCGTTATTTCTTAGAAGCTTGGCAACCCCTCTCAATGAAAGTGCTTTTCCAGAGTCTGTGCCTAGGGCTACTTGAAGAGGAAACAAACCATAGAGACAAAACTGAGAACTCCTTTATTTTGTCAATTTTCAAGGAGCTACTACAAAGCATTTTGGATTTAGAGTTCCAAATTCATCTATCTATATGGGAGAGAACAGAGGGAATCCTAAATATAAAAACTGCTACTGTACACGAACGCTTCAACCTAGAAGAACTAAATTTGGTGAGCCAAAAGGGATTTGTGTACTGATCATTACCACCAAGTATCATCAAGATTGGGTGAAAAAATATTTGCTAGTATTTCAGAAACTCGTTATTTCTTAGAAGATTGGCAACCCATCTCAATGAAAGTGCTTTCCACAGTCTGTGCCTAGGGCTACTTTAAGAGGAAACAAACCATAGAGACAAAACTGAGAACTCCTTTATTTTGTCAAGTTTCAAAGAGCTACTACAAACCATGTTGGATTTAGAGTTCCAAATTCATCTATCTATATAGGAGAGACAAGAGGGAAACCTAAATATAAAAACTGCTACTGTAGACGAACGCTTCAACCTAGAAGAACAAAATTTGGTGAGCCAAGTGGGATTTGTGTACTGATCATTACCACCAAGTATCATCAAGATTGGGTGAAAAAATATTTGCTGGTATTTCGGAAACTCGTTATTTCTTAGAAGATTGGCAACCGCTCTCAATGAAAGTGCTTTTCCACAGTCTGTGCCTAGGGCTACTTGAAGAGGAAACAAACCATAGATAATAATCTGAGAACTCCTTTATTTTGTCAAGTTTCAACAAGCTACTACAAACCATGTTGGATTTAGAGTTCCAAATTCATCTATCTATATAGGAGAGAACAGAGGGGAACCTAAATATAAAAACTGCTACTGTACATGAACGCTTTAACCTAGAAGAACTAAATTTGCTGAGCCAAGTGGGATTTGTGTACTGATCATTACCACCAAGTGTCAACAAGATTGTGTGAAAAAATATTTGCTGGTATTTCGGAAACTCGTTATTTCTTAGAAGCTTGGCAACCCATCTCAATGAAAGTGCTTTCCACAGTCTCTGCCTAGGGCTACTTGAAGAGAAACAATCCATAGAGACAAAACTGAGAACTCCTTTATTTTGTCAAGTTTCAAAGAGCTGCTACAAACCATGTTGGATTTAGAGTTCCAAATTGATCTATTTATGGGAGAGAACAGAGGGAAACCTAAATATAAAAACTGCTACTGTAGACGAACGCTTCAACCTAGAAGAACAAAATTTGGTGAGGCAAGTGGGATTTGTGTACTGATCATTACCACCAAGTATCAACAAGACTGTGTGAAAAAATATTTGCTGGTATTTCGGAAACTCGTTATTTCTTAGATGCTTGACAACCCATCACAATGAAAAGCTTTAAACAGTCTGTGCCTATGGCTAGTTTAAGAGGAAACAAACCATAGAGACAAAACTGAGAACTCCTTTTTTTTGTCAAGTTTCAAACAGCTACGACAAACCATGTTGGATTTAGGGTTCCAAATTCATCTATCTATATAGGAGAGAACAGAGGGAAACCTAAATATAAAAACTGCTACTGTAGGCGAACGCTTCAACATAGAAGAACAAAATTTGGTGAGCCAAGTGGGATTTGTGTACTGATCATTACCACCAAGTATCATCAAGATTGGGTGAAAAAATATTTGCTGGTATTTTGGAAACTCGTTATTTCTTAGAATATTGGCAATCCCTCTCAATGAAAGTGTTTTTCCACAGTCTGTGCCAAGGGCTACTTGAAGAGGAAACAAACCATAGAGACAAATCTGTGAACTCCTTTATTTTGTCAAGTTTCAACACGCTACTACAAACCATGTTGGATTTAGTGTTCCAAATTCATCTATCTATATAGGAGAGAACAGAGGGAAACCTAAATATAAAAACTGCTACTGTACATGAACGCTTCAACCTAGAAGAACTAAATTTGGTGAGCCAAGTGGGTTTTGTGTACAGATCATTACCACCAAGTATCAACAAGATTGTGTGAAAAAATATTTGCTGGTATTTCGGAAACTCGTTATTTCTTAGAAGCTTGGCAACCCCTCTCAATGAAAGTGCTTTTCCACAGTCTGTGCCTAGGTCTACTTGAAGAGGAAACAAACCATAGAGACAAATCTGAGAACTCCTTTATTTTGTCAAGTTTCAAAGAGCTACTACAAACCATGTTGGATTTAGAGTTCCAAATTCATCTATCTATATAGGAGAGAACAGAGAGAAACCTAAATATAAAAACTGCTACTGTAGACGAACGCTTCAACCTAGAAGAACAAAATTTGGTGAGCCAAGTGGGATTTGTGTGCTGATCATTACCACCAAGTATCAACAAGTTTGTGTGAAAAATATTTGCTGGTATTTCGGAAACTCTTTATTTCTTAGAAGCTTGGAAACCCATCTCAATGAAAGTGCTTTCCACAGTCTGTGCCTAGGGCTACTTTAAGAGGAAACAAACCATAGAGACAAAACTGAGAACTCCTTTATTTTGTCAAGTTTCAAAGAGCTACTACAAACCATGTTGAATTTAGAGTTCCAAATTCATCTATGTATATAGGAGAGAACAGAGAGTAACCTAAATATATAAACTGCTACTGTAGACGAACGCTTCAACCTAGAAGAACAAAATTTGGTGAGGCAAGTGGGATTTGTGTACTGATCATTACCACCAAGTATCAACAAGATTGTGTGAAAAAATATTTGCTGGTATTTCGGAAACTCTTTATTTCTTAGAAGCTTGACAACCCATCACAATGAAAGTGCTTTCCACAGTCTGTGCCTAGGGCTACTTTAAGAGGAAACAAACCATAGAGACAAAACTGAGAACTCCTTTATTTTGTCAAGTTTCAAACAGCTACTACAAACCATGTTCATTTAGAGTTCCAAATTCATCTATCTATATAGGAGAGAACAGACGGAAACCTAAATATAAAAATTGCTACTGTACACGAACGATTCAACCTAGAAGAACTAAATTTGGTGAGCCAAGTGGGATTTGTGTACTGATCATTAGCAACAAGTATCATCAAGATTGGGTGAAAAAATATTTGCTGGTATTTCGGAAACTCGTTATTTCTTAGAAGCTTGGCAACCCCTTTCAATGAAAGTGCTTTTCCACAGTCTGTTCCTAGGGCTACTTGAAGAGGAAACAAACCATAGAGACAAAACTGAGAACTCCTTTATTTTGTCAAGTTTCAAGGAGCTATTACAAAGCATGTTGGATTTAGAGTTCCAAATTCATCTATCTATATAGGCGAGAACAGAGAGAAACCTAAATATATAAACTGCTACTGTAGATGAACGCTTCATCCAAAAAGAACAAAATTTGGTGAGCCACGTGGGATTTGTGTACTGATCATTACCACCAAGTGTCATCAAGATTGGGTGAAAAAATATTTGCTGGTATTTCTGAAACTCGTGATTTCTTATAAGCTTGGGAACCCCTCTCAATGAAAGTGCTTTTCCACAGTCTGTGCCTAGGGCTACTTGAAGAGGAAACAAACCATAGAGACAAATCTGAGAACTCCTTTATTTTGTCAATTTCAAAGAGCTACTACAAACCATGTTGGATTTAGAGTTCCAAATTCATCTATCCATATAGGAGAGAACAGAGAGAAACCTAAATATAAAAACTGCTACTGTAGACGAACGCTTCAACCTAGAAGAACAAAATTTGGTGAGCCATGTGGGACTTGTGTCATGATCATTAGCAACAAGTATCGTCAATATTGGGTGAAAAAATATTTGCTGGTATTTCGGAAACTCGTTATTTCTTAGAAGCTTGGCAACCCCTCTCAATGAAAGTGCTTTTCCACAGTCTGTGCCTAGGGCTACTTGAAGAAAAAACAAACCATAGAGACAAATCTGAGATCTCCTTTATTTTGTCAATTTCAAAGAGCTACTACAAACCATGTTGGATTTAGAGTTCTAAATTCATCTATCTATATAGGAGAGAACAGAGAGAAACCTAAATATAAAAACTGCTACTGTAGACGAACGCTTCAACCTAGAAGAACAAAATTTGGTGAGCCATGTGGGATTTGTGTGCTGATCATTACCACCAAGTATCAACAAGATTGGGTTAAAAAATATTTGCTGGTATTTCGGAAACTCGTTATTTCTTAGAACCTTGCCAACCCCTCTCATTTAAAGTGCTTTTCCACAGTCTGTGCCTAAGGCTACTTGAAGAGGAAACAAACCATAGAGACAAATCTGAGAACACCTTTATTTTTTCAAGTTTCAAAGAGCTACTACAAACCATGTTGGATTTAGAGTTCCAACTTCATCTATGTATATAGGAGAGAACAGAGAGTAACCTAAATATATTAACTGCTACTGTAGACTAACGCTTCAACCTAGAAGAACAAAATTTGGTGAGGCAAGTGGGATTTGTGTACTGATCATTACCACCAAGTATCAACAAGATTGTGTGAAAAAATATTTGCTGGTATTTCGGAAACTCGTTATTTCTTAGAAGCTTGACAACCCATCACAATGAAAGTGCTTTCCACTGTGTGTGCCTAGGGCTACTTGAAGAGGAAACAAACCATAGAGACAAAACTGAGAACTCCTTTATCTTGTCAAGTTTCAAACAGCTACTACAAACCATGTTGGATTTAGAGTTCCAAATTCATCTATCTATATAGGAGAGAACAGACGGAAACCTAAATATAAAAATTGCTACTGTACACGAACGATTCAACCTAGAAGGACTAAATTTGGTGAGCCAAGTGGGATTTGTGTACTGATCATTAGCAACAATTATCATCAAGATTGGGTGAAAAAATATTTGCTGGTATTTCGGAAACTCGTTATTTCTTAGAAGCTTGGCAACCCCTTTCAATGAAAGTGCTTTTCCACAGTCTGTTCCTAGGGCTACTTGAAGAGGAAACAAACCATAGAGACAAAACTGAGAACTCCTTTATTTTGTCAAGTTTCAAGGAGCTACTACAAAGCATGTTGGATTTAGAGTTCCAAATTCATCTAGCTATATAGGAGAGAACAGAGAGAATCCTAAATATAAAAACTGCTACTGTAGACGAACGCTTCAAACTAGAAGAACTAAATTTGGTAAGCCAAGTGGGATTTGTGTACTGATCATTACCACCAAGTATCATCAAGATTGGGTGAAAAAATATTTGCTGGTATTTCGGAAACTCATTATTTCTTAGAAGCTTGGCAACCCCTCTCAATGAAAGTGCTTTTCCACAGTCTGTGCCTAGGGCTACTTGAAGAGGAAACAAACCATAGAGACAAAACTGAGAACTCCTTTATTTTGTCATGTTTCAAGGAGCTACTACAAAGCATGTTGGATTTAGAGTTCCAAATTCATCTATCTATATAGGAGAGAACAGAGAGAATCCTAAATATAATACTGCTACTGTAGACGAACGCTTCAACCTAGATGAACAACATTTGGTAAGCCAAGTGGGAATTGTGTACTGATCTTTACCACCAAGTATCATCAAGATTGGGTGAAAAAATATATGCTGGTATTTCGGAAACTCGTTGTTTCTTAGAAGCTTGGCAACCCCTCTCAATGAAAGTGCTTTTCCACAATCTGTGCCTAGGGCTACTTGAAGAGGAAACAAACCATAGAGACAAATCTGAGAACTCCTTTATTTTGTCAATTTCAAAGAGCTACTACAAACCATGTTGGATTTAGAGTTCCAAATTCATCTATCTATATAGGAGAGAAGAGAGAGAAACCTAAATATAAAAACTGCTACTGTACACGAACGTTTCAACCTAGAAGAACTAAATTTGGTGAGCCAAGTGGGATTTGTCTACTGATCATTAGCAACAAGTATCATCAAGATTGGGTGAAAAAACATATGCTGGTATTTCGGAAACTCGTTATTTCTTAGAAGATTGGCAACCCCTCTCAATGAAAGTGCTTTTCCACACTCTGTGCCTAGGGCTACTTGAAGAGGAAACAAACCATAGAGACAAATCTGAGAAATCCTTTATTTTGTCAAGATTCAAGGAGCTACTACAAAAGATGTTGGATTTAGTGTTCCAAATTCATCTATCTATATAGGAGAGAACAGAGAGAAACCTAAATATAAAAACTGCTACTGTAGACGAACGCTTCAACCTAGCAGAACAAAATTTGGTGAGGCAAGTGGGATTTGTGTACTGATCATTACCACCAAGTATCAACAAGATTGTGTGAAAAAATATTTGCTGGTATTTCGGAAACTCGTTATTTCTTAGAAGCTTGGCAACCCATCTCAATGAAAGTGCTTTCCACAGTCTGTGCCTAGGGCTACTTGAAGAGGAAACAAACCATAGAGACAAAACTGAGAACTCCATTATTTTGTCAAGTATCAAAGAGCTACTACAAACCATGTTGGATTTAGAGTTCCAAATTCATCTATCTATATATGAGAGAACAGAGTGAAACCTAAATATAAAAACTGCTACTATAGACGAACGCTTCAACCAAGAAGAACAAAATTTGGTGAGCCACGTGGGATTTGTGTACTGATCATTACCACCAAGTGTCATCAAGATTGGGTGAAAAAATATTTGCTGGTATTTCGGAAACTCGTGATTTCTCATAAGCTTGGGAACCCCTCTCAATGAAAGTGCTTTTCCACAGTCTGTGCCTAGGGCTACTTGAAGAGGAAACAAACCATAGAGACAAATCTGAGAACTTCTTTATTTTTTCAAGTTTCAAAGAGCTACTACAAACCATGTTGGAATTAGAGTTCCAAATTCATCTTTCTATATAGGAGAGAACAGAGGGAAACCTAAATATAAAAACTGTACTGTAGACGAACGCTTCAACCTAGAAGAACAAAATTTGGTGAGCCAAGTGGGATTTGTGTACTGATCATTAGCAACAAGTATCATCAAGATTGGGTGAAAAAATGTTTGCTGGTATTTCGGAAACTCGTGATTTCTTAGAAGCTTGGCAACCCCTCTCAATGAAAGTGCTTTTCCACAGTCTGTGCCTAGGGCTACTTGAAGAGGAAACAAACCGTAGCGACAAAACTGAGAACTCCTTTATTTTTTCAAGTTTCAAAGAGCTACTACAAACCATGTTGGAATTAGAGTTCCAAATTCATCTTTCTATATAGGAGAGAACAGAGGGAAACCTAAATATAAAAACTGCTACTGTAGACGAACGCTTCAACCTAGAAGAACAAAATTTGGTGAGGCAAGTGGGATTTGTGTACTGATCATTACCACCAAGTATCAACAAGACTGTGTGAAAAAATATTTGCTGGTATTTCGGAAACTCGTTATTTCTTAGATGCTTGACAACCCATCACAATGAAAAGCTTTAAACAGTCTGTGCCTATGGCTAGTTTAAGAGGAAACAAACCATAGAGACAAAACTGAGAACTCCTTTTTTTTGTCAAGTTTCAAACAGCTACGACAAACCATGTTGGATTTAGGGTTCCAAATTCATCTATCTATATAGGAGAGAACAGACGGAAACCTAAATATAAAAATTGCTACTGTACACGAACGTTTCAACCTAGAAGAACTAAATTTGGTCAGCCAAGTGGGATTTGTGTACTGATCATTAGCAACAAGTATCATCAAGATTGGGTGAAAAAATATTTCCTGGTATTTCGGAAACTCGTTATTTCTTAGAAGCTTGGCAACCCCTTTCAATGAAAGTGCTTTTCCACAGTCTGTTCCTTGAGCTACTTGAAGAGGAAACAAACCATAGAGACAAAACTGAGAACTCCTTTATTTTTTCACGTTTCAAGGAGCTACTACAAACCATGTTGAATTTAGAGTTCCAAATTCATCTATCTATATAGGAGAGAACAGAGAGAATCCTAAATATAAAAACTGCAACTGTAGACGAACGCTTCAACCTGGAAGAACAAAATTTGGTAAGCCAAGTGGGATTTGTGTACTGATCATTACCACCAAGTATCATCAAGATTGGGTGAAAAAATATTTGCTGGTATTTCGGAAACTCGTTATTTCCTAGAAGCTTGGCAACCCCTCTCAATGAAAGTGCTTTTCCACAGTCTGTGCCTAGGGCTACTTGAAGAGGAAACAAACCATAGAGACAAATGTGAGAACTCCTTTATTCTGTCAATTTCAAAGAGCTACTACAAACCATGTTGGATTTAGAGTTCCAAATTCATCTATCTATAAAGGAGAGAACAGAGGGAAACCTAAATATAAATACTGCTACTGTAGTCGAACGCTTCAACCTAGGTGAACAAAATTTGGTAAGCCAAGTGGGATTTGTGTACTGATCATTACCACCAAGTATCATCAAGATTGGGTGAAAAAATATTTGCTGGTATTTCGGAAACTCGTTATTTCTTAGAAGCTTGGAAACCCCTCTCAATAAAAGTGCTTTTCCACAGTCTGTGCCTAGGCTACTTGAAGAGGAAACAAACCATAGAGACAAATCTGAGAACTCCTTTATTTTTTCAAGTTTCAAAGAGCTACTACAAAACATGTTGGCTTTAGAGTTCCAAATTCATCTTTCTATATAGGAGAGAACAGAGGGAAACCTAAATATAAAAACTGCTAGTGTAGACGAACGCTTCAACCTAGCAGAACAAAATTTGGTGAGGCAAGTGGGATTTGTGTACTGATCACTACCACCAAGTATCATCAAGATTGGGTGAAGAAATATTTGCTGGTATTTCAGAAACTCGTTATTTCTTAGAAGCTTGGCAACCCATCTCAATGAAAGTGCTTTCCACAGTCTGTGCCTAGGGCTACTTTAAGAGGAAACAAACCATAGAGACAGAACTGAGAACTCCTCTATTTTGTCAAGTTTCAAAGAGCTACTACAAACCATGTTGGATTTAGAGTTCCAAATTCATCTATCTATAAAGGAGAGAACAGAGGGAAACCTAAATATAAAAACTGCTACTGTAGACGAACTCTTCAACCTATAAGAACAAAATTTGGTAAGCCAAGTGGGATTTGTGTACTGATCATTAGCATCAAGTATCATCAAGATTGGGTGAAAAAATGTTTGCTGGTATTTCGGAAACTCGTGATTTCTTAGAAGCTTGGCAAACCCTCTCAATGAAAGTGCTTTTCCACAGTCTGTGCCTAGGGCTACTTGAAGAGGAAACAAACCATAGAGACAAATCTGAGAACTCCTTTATTTTTTCAAGTTTCAAAGAGCTACTACAAAACATGTTGGCTTTAGAGTTCCAAATTCATCTTTCTATATAGGAGAGAACAGAGGGAAACCTAAATATAAAAACTGCTAGTGTAGACGAACGCTTCAACCTAGCAGAACAAAATTTGGTGAGGCAAGTGGGATTTGTGTACTGATCACTACCACCAAGTATCATCAAGATTGGGTGAAGAAATATTTGCTGGTATTTCAGAAACTCGTTATTTCTTAGAAGCTTGGCAACCCATCTCAATGAAAGTGCTTTCCACAGTCTGTGCCTAGGGCTACTTTAAGAGGAAACAAACCATAGAGACAGAACTGAGAACTCCTCTATTTTGTCAAGTTTCAAAGAGCTACTACAAACCATGTTGGATTTAGAGTTCCAAATTCATCTATCTATATAGGAGAGAACAGAGTGAAACCTAAATATAAAAACTGCTACTGTAGACGAACGCTTCAACCTAGAAGAACAAAATTTGGTGAGGCAAGTGGGATTTGTGTACTGATCATTACCACCAAGTATCATCAAGATTGGGTGAAAAAATATTTGCTGGTATTTCAGAAACTCGTTATTTCTTAGAAGCTTGGCAACCCCTCTCAATGAAAGTGCTTTTCCACAGTCTGTGCCTAGGGCTACTTGAAGAGGAAACAAACCATAGAGACAAATCTGAGAACTCCTTTATTTTGTCAATTTCAAAGAGCTACTACAAACCATGTTGGATTTAGAGTTCCAAATTCATCTATCTATATATGAGAGAACAAAGAGAAACCTAAATATATAAACTGCTACTGTAGACGAACGCTTCAACCTAGAAAAAAAAAATTGGTGAGCCATGTGGGATTTGTGTGCTGATCATTACCACCAAGTATCAACATGATTGTGTGAAAAAATATTTGCTGGTATTTCGGAAACTCGTTATTTCTTAGAAGCTTGGCAACCCATCTCAATGAAAGTGCTTTCCACAGTCTGTGCCTAGGGCTACTTTAAGAGGAAACAAACCATAGAGACAAAACTGAGAACTCCTCTATTTTGTCAAGTTTCAAAGAGCTACTACAAACCATGTTGGATTTAGAGTTCCAAATTCATCTTTCTATATAGGAGAGAACAGAGGGAAACCTAAATATAAAAATTGCTACTGTAGACGAACGCTTCAACCTAGAAGAACAAAATTTGGAAAGCCAAGTGGGATTTGTGTACTGATCATTACCACCAAGTATCAACAAGATTGTGTGAAAAAATATTTGCTGATATTTCGGAAACTCGTTATTTCTTAGAATCTCGGCAACCCATCTCAATGAAAGTGCTTTCCACAGTCTGTGCCTAGGGCTACTTGAAGAGGAAACAAACCATTGAGACAAAACTGAGAACTCCTCTATTTTGTCAAGTTTCAAAGAGCTACTACAAACCATGTTGGATTTAGAGTTCCAAATTCATCTATCTATATAGGAGAGAACAGAGGGAAACCTAAATATAAAAACTGCTACTGTAGACGAACGCTTCAACCTAGAAGAACAAAATTTGGTGAGGCAAGTGGGATTTGTGTACTGATCATTACCACCAAGTATCAACAAGATTGTGTGAAAAAATATTTGCTGGTATTTCGGAAACTCGTTATTTCTTAGATGCTTGACAACCCATCACAATGAAAGTGCTTTCCACAGTCTGTGCCTAGGGCTAGTTTAAGAGGAAACAAACCATAGAGACAAAACTGAGAACTCCTTTATTTTGTCAAGTTTCAAACAGCTACGACAAACCATGTTGGATTTAGGGTTCCAAATTCATCTATCTATATAGGAGAGAACAGACGGAAACCTAAATATAAAAATTGCTACTGTACACGAACGTTTCAACCTAGAAGAACTAAATTTGGTGAGCCAAGTGGGATTTGTCTACTGATCATTAGCAACAAGTATCATCAAGATTGGGTGAAAAAACATATGCTGGTATTTCGGAAACTCGTTATTTCTTAGAAGATTGGCAACCCCTCTCAATGAAAGTGCTTTTCCACAGTCTGTGCCTAGGGCTACTTGAAGAGGAAACAAACCATAGAGACAAATCTGAGAACTCCTTTATTTTGTCAAGTTTCAAGGAGCTACTACAAAAGATGTTGGATTTAGAGTTCCAAATTCATCTATCTATATAGGAGAGAACAGAGAGAAACCTAAATATAAAAACTGCTACTGTAGACGAACGCTTCAACCTAGCAGAACAAAATTTGGTGAGGCAAGTGGGATTTGTGTACTGATCATTACCACCAAGTATCAACAAGATTGTGTGAAAAAATATTTGCTGGTATTTCGGAAACTCGTTATTTCTTAGAAGCTTGGCAACCCATCTCAATGAAAGTGCTTTCCACAGTCTGTGCCTAGGGCTACTTGAAGAGGAAACAAACCATAGAGACAAAACTGAGAACTCCTTTATTTTGTCAAGTATCAAAGAGCTACTACAAACCATGTTGTATTTAGAGTTCCAAATTCATCTATCTATATATGAGAGAACAGAGTGAAACCTAAATATAAAAACTGCTACTATAGACGAACACTTCAACCAAGAAGAACAAAATTTGGTGAGCCACGTGGGATTTGTGTACTGATCATTACCACCAAGTGTCATCAAGATTGGGTGAAAAAATATTTGCTGGTATTTCGGAAACTCGTGATTTCTCATAAGCTTGGGAACCCCTCTCAATGAAAGTGCTTTTCCACAGTCTGTGCCTAGGGCTACTTGAAGAGGAAACAAACCATAGAGACAAATCTGAGAACTTCTTTATTTTTTCAAGTTTCAAAGAGCTACTACAAACCATGTTGGAATTAGAGTTCCAAATTCATCTTTCTATATAGGAGAGAACAGAGGGAAACCTAAATATAAAAACTGTACTGTAGACGAACGCTTCAACCTAGAAGAACAAAATTTGGTGAGCCAAGTGGGATTTGTGTACTGATCATTAGCAACAAGTATCATCAAGATTGGGTGAAAAAATGTTTGCTGGTATTTCGGAAACTCGTGATTTCTTAGAAGCTTGGCAACCCCTCTCAATGAAAGTGCTTTTCCACAGTCTGTGCCTAGGGCTACTTGAAGAGGAAACAAACCATAGCGACAAAACTGAGAACTCCTTTATTTTTTCAAGTTTCAAAGAGCTACTACAAACCATGTTGGAATTAGAGTTCCAAATTCATCTTTCTATATAGGAGAGAACAGAGGGAAACCTAAATATAAAAACTGCTACTGTAGACGAACGCTTCAACCTAGAAGAACAAAATTTGGTAAGCCAAGTGGGATTTGTGTACTGATCATTAGCACCAAGCATCATCAAGATTGGGTGAAAAAATATTTGCTGGTATTTCGGAAACTCGTTATTTCGTAGACTTGGCAACCCCTCTCAATGAAAGTGCTTTCCACAGTCTGTGCCTAGGGCTACTTGAAGAGGAAACAAACCATAGAGACAAAACTGAGAACTCCTTTATTTTGTCAAGTTTCAAAGAGCTACTACAAACCATGTTGAATTTAGAGTTCCAAATTCATCTATCTGTATAGGAGAGAACAGAGGGAAACCTAAATATAAAAACTGCTACTGTACACGAACGCTTCAACCTAGAAGAACTAAATTTGGTGAGCCAAGTGGGATTTGTGTACTGATTATTAGCAACAAGTATCATCAAGATTGGGTGAAAAAATGTTTGCTGGTATTTCGGAAACTCGTGATTTCTTAGAAGCTTGGCAAACCCTTCAATGAAAGTGCTTTTCCAAAGTCTGTGCCTAGGGCTTCTTGAAGAGGAAACAAACCATAGCGACAAAACTGAGAACTCCTTTATTTTGTCAAGTTTCAAAGAGCTACTACAAACCATGTTGGATTTAGAGTTCCAAATTCATCTATCTGTATAGGAGAGAACAGAGGGAAACCTAAATATAAAAACTGCTACTGTACACGAACGCTTCAACCTAGAAGAACTAAATTTGGTGAGCCAAGTGGGATTTGTGTACTGATTATTAGCAACAAGTATCATCAAGATTGGGTGAAAAAATATTTGCTGGTATTTCGGAAACTCGTTATTTCCTAGAAGCTTGGCAACCCCTCTCAATGAAAGTGCTTTTCCCCAGTTTGTGCCTAGGGCTACTTGAAGAGGAAACAAACCATAGAGACAAATCTGAGAACTCCTTTATTTTGTCAAGTTTCAAAGAGCTACTACAAACCATGTTGGATTTAGAGTTCCAAATTCATCTATCTATATAGGAGAGAACAGAGAGAAACCTAAATACAAAAACTGTACTGTAGACGAACGCTTCAACCTAGAAGAACAAAATTTGGTGAGCCAAGTGGGATTTGTGTACTCATCATTAGCAACAAGTATCATCAAGATTGGGTGAAAAAATGTTTGCTGGTATTTCGGAAACTCGTGATTTCTTAGAAGCTTGGCAAACCCTCTCAATGAAAGTGCTTTTCCACAGTCTGTGCCTAGGGCTACTTGAAGAGGAAACAAACCATAGAGACAAATCTGAGAACTCCTTTATTTTTTCAAGTTTCAAAGAGCTACTACAAACCATGTTGGAATTAGAGTTCCAAATTCATCTTTCTATATAGGAGAGAACAGAGGGAAACCTAAATATAAAAACTGTACTGTAGACGAACGCTTTAACCTAGAAGAACAAAATTTGGTGAGCCAAGTGGGATTTGTGTACTGATCATTAGCAACAAGTATCATCAA
>NW_027511164.1:0-27725 GCF_048772815.1 Callospermophilus lateralis | reverse complement strand
GATCATTATCACCAAGTATCATCAAGATTGGGTGAAAGACTCTTTGTTGGTATTTTGGAAACTCATTAATTCTTAGAAGCTTGGCAACCCCTCTCAATGAAAGTGCTTTTCCACAGTCTGTGCAAAGGGCTACTTGAAAAGGAAACAAACCAGTGAGACAAAACTGAGAACTCCTTTATTTTGTAAAGTTTCAAAGAGCTACTACAAACCATGTTGGATTTAGAGTTCCAAATTCATCTATCTATATAGGAGAGAACAGAGTGAAACCTAAAAATAAAAACTGCTACTGTAGACGAACGCTTTAACCTAGAAGAACAAAATTTTTGAGCCAAGTGGGATTTGTGTACTGATCATTACCACCAAGTATCATCAAGATTGGGTGTAAAAAAATAATTGCTGGTATTTCGGAAACTCGTTAATTCTTAGAAGCTTGGCAAACCCTCTCAATGAAAGGTCTTTCCACAGTCTGTGCTTAGGGCTACTTGAAGAGGAAACAACCATAGAGACAAAACTGAGAACACCTTTATTTTGTCAAGTTTCAAAGAGCTACTACGAACCATTTTGGATTTAGGGTTCCAAATTAATCTATCTATATAGGAGAGAGCAGAGGAAAACCTAAATATAAAAACTGCTACTGTAGACGAACGCTTCATCCTAGATGAAAAAAATTTGGTGAGCCAAGTAGGATTTGTGTACTGATCATTACCACCAAGTATCATCAAAATTGGGTGAAAAAATATTTGCTGGTATTTCGGAAACTCGTTATATCTTAGAAGCTTAGCAACCCCTCTCAATGAAAGTGCTTTTCCACAGTCTGTGCCTAGGGCTACTTTAAGAGGAAACAATCCACATAGACAAAACTGAGAACTCCTTTATTTTGTAAAGTTTCAAAAAATTACTACCATCCATGTTGGATTTATTGTTCCAAATTCATCTATCTATATAGGAGAGAACAGAGGGTAACCTAAATATAAAAACTGCTACTGTAGACGACGCTTCAACATAGAAAAACAAAATTTGGTGAGACAAGTGGGATTTGGGTACTGATCATTACCACCAAGTATCATCATGATTGGGTGAAAAAATATTTGCTGGTGTTTCGGAAACTCGTTACTTCTTAGAAGCTTAGCAACCCCTCTCAATGAAAGTGCTTTTCCACAGTCTGTGCCTAGGGCTACTGGAAGAGGAAACAAACCATAGAGACAAAACTGAGAACTCCTTTATTTTGTCAAGTTTCAAGGAGCTACTACAAACCATGTTGGATTTAGAGTTCCAAATTCATCTATCTATATAGCTGCGACAGAGGGAAATCTAAATATAAAAACTGTTTCTGTAGACGAACGCTTCAACCTAGAACAACAAAATTTGGTGAGCCAAGTGGGATTTGTGTACTGATCATTACCACCAAGTATCATCAAGATTGGCTGAAAAAATATTTGCTGGTATTTCGGAAACTCGTTAATTCTTAGAAGCTTGGCAACCCCTCTCAATGAAAGTGCTTTTCCACAGTCTGTGCCTAGGGCTACTTGAAGAGGGAAAAAACCATAGAGACAAAACTGAGAACTCCTTTATTTTGTCAAGTTTCAAAGAGCTACTACAAACCATGTTGGATTTAGTGTTCCAAATTCATCTATCTATATAGGAGTGAACAGAGGGAAACCTAAATATAAAAACTGCTACTGTAGACGAACGCTTCAACCTTGAAGAACAAAATTTGGTGAGCCAAGTGGGATTTGTGTACTGATCATTACCACCAAGTATCATCACCATTGGGTGAAAAAATATTTGCTGGTATTTCGGAAACTCGTTAATTCTTAGAAGATTGGCAACCCCTCTCAATGAAAGTGCTTTTCCACAGTCTGTCCCTAGGGCTACTTGAAGAGGAAACAAACCATCGAGGCAAAACTGAGAACTCCTTTATTTTGTCAAGTTTCAAAGAGCTACTATGAACCATGTTGGATTTAGAGTTCCAAATTCATCTATCTATATAGGAGAGAACAGAGTGAAACCTAAAAATAAAAACTGCTACTGTACTCGAACGCTTCAACCTAAGAGAACAAAATTTGGTGAGCCAAGTGGGATTTGTGTACTGATCATTACCACCTAGTATCATCAAGATTGGGTGAAAAAATATTTGCTGATATTTTGGAAACTCGTTAATTCTTACAAGCTTGGCAACCCCTTCAATGAAAGTGCTTTTCCACAGTCTCTGCCTAGGGCTACTTGAAGAGGATACAAACCGTAGAGACAAAACTGAGAACTCCTTTATTTGTCAAGTTTCAAAGAGCTACTATGAACCATGTTGGATTTAGAGTTCCAAATTCCTCTATCTATATAGGAGAGAACAGAGGGTAACCTAAATATAAAAACTGCTACTGTAGACGAACGCTTCAACCTTGAAGAACAAAATTTGGTGAGGCAAGTGGGATTTGTGTACTGATCCTTACCACCAAGTATCATCACCATTGGGTGAAAAAATATTTGCTGGTATTTCGGAAACTCGTTAATTCTTAGAAGCTTGGCAACCCCTCTCAATGAAAGTGCTTTTCCACAGTCTGTCCCTAGGGCTACTTGAAGAGGAAACAAACCATCGAGGCAAAACTGAGAACTCCTTTATTTTGTCAAGTTTCAAAGAGCTACTATGAACCATGTTGGATTTAGAGTTCCAAATTCATCTATCTATATAGGAGAGAACAGAGTGAAACCTAAAAATAAAAACTGCTACTGTACTCGAACGCTTCAACCTAAGAGAACAAAATTTGGTTAGCCAAGTGGGATTTGTGTACTGATCATTACCACCTAGTATCATCAAGATTGGGTGAAAAAATATTTGCTGGTATTTTGGAAACTCGTTAATTCTTTCAAGCTTGGCAACCCCTTTCAATGAAAGTGCTTTTCCACAGTCTCTGCCTAGGGCTACTTGAAGAGGATACAAACCGTAGAGACAAAACTGAGAACTCCTTTATTTGTCAAGTTTCAAAGAGCTACTATGAACCATGTTGGATTTAGAGTTCCAAATTCCTCTATCTATATAGGAGAGAACAGAGGGAAACCTAAATATAAAAACTGCTACTGTAGACGAACGCTTCAACCTAGAAGAACAAAATTTGGTGAGCCAAGTGGAATTTGTGTACTGATCAATACCACCAAGTATCATCAAGATTGGGTGAAAAAATATTTGCTGGTTTTTCGGAAACTCGTTAACTCTTAGAAGCTTGGCAACCCCTCTCAATGAAAGTGCTTTTCCACAGTCTCTGCCTAGGGCTACTTGAAGAGGAAAGAAACCATAGAGACAGAGCTGAGAACTCCTTTATTTTGTCAAGTTTCAAAAAGCTACAACGAACCATGTTGGATTTAGAGTTCCAAATTCATCTATCTATATCGGAGATAACAGAGGGAAACCTAAGTATAAAAACTGCTACTGTACTCGAACGCTTCAACCTAAGAGAACAAAATTTGGTGAGCCAAGTGGGATTTGTGTACTGATCATTACCACCTAGTATCATCAAGATTGGGTGAAAAAATATTTGCTTGTATTTTGGAAACTCGTTAATTCTTACAAGCTTGGCAACCCCTTTCAATGAAAGTGCTTTTCCACAGTCTCTGCCTAGGGCTACTTGAAGAGGAAACAAACCGTAGAGACAAAACTGAGAACTCCTTTATTTGTAAAGTTTCAAAGAGCTACTATGAACCATGTTGGATTTAGAGTTCCAAATTTATCGATCTATATAAGAGAGAACAGAGGGAAACCTAAATGTAAAAACTGCTACTGTAGACAAACGCTTGAACCTAGAAAAACAAAATTTGGTGAGCCAAGTGGGATTTGTGTACTGATCATTACCACCAAGTATCATCAAGATTGGGTGAAAAAATATTTGCTGGTATTTCGGAAACTCGTTAATTCTTAGAAGGTTGGCAACCCCTCTCAATGAAAGTGCTTTTACACAGTCTGTGCCTCGGGCTACTTGAAGAATAAACAAACCATAGAGACAAAACTGAGAACTCCTGTATTTCGTCAAGTTTCAAAGAGCTACTAAGAACCATGTTGGATTTAGAGTTCCAAATACCTCTATCTATATAGGAGAGAACAGAGGGAAACCTAAATATAAAAAACTGCTACTGTAGACGAACGCTTCAACCTAGAAGAACAAAATTTGGTGAGCCAAGTGCAATTTGTGTACTGATCAATACCACCAAGTATCATCAAGATTGGGTGAAAAAATATTTGCTGGTATTTCGGAAACTCGTTAATTCTTAGAAGCTTGGCAACCCCTCTCAATGAAAGTGCTTTTCCACAGTCTCTGCCTAGGGCTACTTGAAGAGGAAAGAAACCATAGAGACAGAGCTGAGAACTCCTTTATTTTGTCAAGTTTCAAAGAGCTACAACGAACCATGTTGGATTTAGAGTTCTAAATTCATCTATCTATATCCGAGAGAACAGAGGGAAAACTAAGTATAAAAACTGCTACTGTACTCGAACGCTTCAACCTAAGAGAACAAAATTTGGTGAGCCAAGTGGGATTTGTGTACTGATCATTACCACCTAGTATCATCAAGATTGGGTGAAAAAATATTTGCTGGTATTTTGGAAACTCGTTAATTCTTAGAAGCTTGGCAACCCCTCTCAATGAAAGTGCTTTTCCACAGTCTGTGCTTAGGGCTACTTGATGAGGAAATAAACCGTAGAGACAAAACTGAGAACTCCTTTATTTTGTCAAGTTTCAAAGAGCTACAACAAACCATGTTGGATTTAGAGTTCCAAATTCATCTATCTATATAGGAGAGAACAGAGGGAAACCTAAATATAAAAACTGCTACTGTAGACGAACGCTTCAACCTAGAAGAACAAAATTTGGTAAGACAAGTGGGATTTGTCTACTGATCATTACCACAACGTATCATCAAGATTGGGTGAAAAAATATTTGCTGGTATTTCGGAGACTCGTTAATTCTTAGAAGCTTGGCAACCCCTCTCGATGAAAGTGCTTTTCCACAGTCTATGCCTAGGGCTACTTGAAGAGGAAACAAACCATAGAGACAAAACTGAGAACTTTTTTATTTTGTCAAGTTTCAAAGAATTGCTACAATCCATGTTGGATTTAGAGTTCCAAATTCATCTATCTATATAGGAGAGAACAGAGGGAAACCTAAATATAAAAACTGCGACTGTAGACGAATGCTTCAACCTAGAAAAACAAAATTTGGTGAGCCAAGTGGGATTTTTGGACCGATCTTTACCACCAAGTATCATCAAGTTTGGATGAAAAAATATTTGCTGGTATTTCGGAGACTCGTTAATTCTTAGAAGCTTGGCAACCCCTCTTGATGAAAGTGCTTTTCCACAGTGTGTGCCTAAAGCTACTTAAGGAGGAAACAAACCATAGAGACTAAACTGAGAACTCCTTTATATTGTCAGGTTTCCAAGAGCTACTAAGAAACATGTTGGATTTAGAGTTCCAAATTCATCTATCTATATAGGAGGGAACAGACTGAAATATAAATATAAAAACTGCTACTGTAGATGAACGCTTCAACCTAGAAGAACAAAATTTGGTGAGTCAAGTGGGATTTGTGTACTGATCATTACCACCAAGTATCATCAAGATTGGGTGAAAAAATATTTGCTGGTATTTCGGAAACTCGTTAATTCTTAGAAGCTTGGCAACCCCTCTCGATGAAAGTGCTTTTCCACCGTCTGTGCCTAGGGCTACTTGAAGAGGAAACAAACCATAGAGACAAAACTGAGAACTTCTTTATATTGTCAGGTTTCCAAGAGCTACTAAGAACCACGTTTGATTTAGAGTTCCAAATTCATCTATCTATATAGGTGTGAACAGAGGGAAACCTAAATATAAAAACTGCTACTGTAGACGAACGTTTCAACCTAGAAGAACAAAATTTGGTAAGCCAAGTGGGATTTGTGTACTGATCATTACCACCAAGTATCATCAAGATTGGGTGAAAAAATATTGCCTGGTATTTCGGAAACTCGTTAATTCTTTGAAAGTTGGCAACTCCTCTCAATGAAAGTGCTTTTCCACAGTCTGTGCCTAGGGCTACTTGAAGAGGAAACAAACCATAGAGACAAAACTGAGAACTCCTTTATTTTGTCAAGTTTCAAAGAGCTACTACGAACCATGTTGGATTTAGAGTTCCAAATTCATCTATCTATATATGAGAGAACAGAGGGAAACCTAAATATAAAAACTGCTACTGTAGACGAACATTTCAACCGAGAAGAATAAAATTTGGTGAGCCAAGTTGGATTTGTGCACTGATCATTACCACCAAGTATCATCAAGATTGGGTGAAATAATATTTGCTGGTGTTTCGGAAACTCGTTAATTCTTAGAAGCTTGGCAACCCCTCTCAATGAAAGTGCTTTTCCACAGCCTCAGCCTAGGGCTACTTGAAGAGGAAACAAACCATAGAGACAAAACTGAGAACTCCTTTATTTTGTCAAGTTTCAAAGAGCTACTACGAACCATGTTGGATTTAGAGTTCCAAATTCATCTATCTATATAGGAGAGAAGAGAGGGAAACCTAAATATAAAAACTGCTACTGTAGACGAACGCTTCAACATAGAAGAACAAAATTTGGTGAGCCAAGTGGGATTTGTGTACTGATCATTACCACCAAGTATAATCAAGATTGGGTGAAAAATATTTGCTGTTATTTCGGAAACTCGTTAATTCTTAGAAGGTTGGCAACCCCTCTCAATGAAAGTGCTTTTCCACAGTCTGTGCTTAGGGCTACTTGATGAGGAAATAAACCGTAGAGACAAAACTGAGAACTCCTTTATTTTGTCAAGTTTCAAAGAGCTACTACAAACCATGTTGGATTTAGAGTTCCAAATTCATCTATCTATATAGGAGAGAACAGAGGGAAACCTAAATATAAAAACTGCTACTGTAGACGAACTCTTCAACCTAGAAGAACAAAATTTGGTAAGCCAAGTGGGATTTGTGTACTGATCATTACCACAACGTATCATCAAGATTGGGTGAAAAAATATTTGCTGGTATTTCGGAGACTCGTTAATTCTTAGAAGCTGGCAACCCCTCTCGATGAAAGTGCTTTTCCACAGTCTGTGCCTAGGGCTACTTGAAGAGGAAACAAACCATAGAGACAAAACTGAGAACTCCTTTATATTGTCAGGGTTCCAAGAGCTACTACGAACAATGTTGGATTTAGAGTTCCAAATTCAACTATCTATATAGGAGGGAACAGAGGGAAACCTAAATATAAAAACTGCTACTGTAGACGAACGCTTCAACCTAGAAGAACAAAATTTGGTGAGCCAAGTGGGATTTGTGTACTGATCATTACCACCAAGTATCATCAAGATTGGGTGAAGAAATATTTGCTGGTATTTCAGAGACTCGTTAATTCTTAGAAGCTTGGCAAACACTCTAAATGAAATTGCTTTTCCACAGTCTGCGCCTAGGGCTACTTGAAGAGGAAACAAACCATAGAGAAAAAACTGAGAACTCCTTTATTTTGTCAAGTTTCAAAGAGCTACTACGAACCATGTTGGATAGAGAGTTAGAAATTCATCTATCTATATAGGAGAGAACAGAGGGAAACCTAAATATAAAACTGATACTGTAGATGAAGGCTTCAACCTAGAAGAACAAAATTTGGTGAGCCAAGTGGGATTTGTGTACTGATCATTACCACCATGTATCATCAAGATTGGGTGAAAAAATATTATCTGGTATTTCAAAAACTCGTTAATTCTTAGAAGCTTGGCAACCCCTCTCAATGAAAGTGCTTTTCCACAGTGTCTGCCTAGGGCTACTTGAAGAGGAAACAAACCATGGAAACAAAACTGAGAACTCCTTTATATTGTCAGGTTTCCAAGAGCTACTACGAACCATGTTGGATTTAGAGTTCCAAATTCATCTATCTATATAGGAGTGAACAGAGGGAAACCTAAATATAAAAACTGCTACTGTAGACGAACGCTTCAACCTAGAAGAACAAATTTTGGTGAGCCAAGTGGAATTTGTGTACTGATCATGACCACCAAGTATCATCAAGATTGGGTGAAAAAATATTGGCTGGAATTTCGGAAACTCGTTAATTCTTAGAAGCTTGGCCACCCCTCTCAATGAAATTGCTTTTCCACAGTCTGTGCCTAGGGCTACTTGAAGAGGAAACAAGCCATAGAGACAAATCTGAGAACTCCTTTATTTTGTCAAGTTTCAAAGAATTGCTACAATCCATGTTGGATTTAGAGTTCCAAATTCATCTATCTATACAGGAGAGAACAGAGGGAAACCTAAATATAAAAACTGCTACTGTAGACGAACGCGTCAACCTAGAAGAACAAAATTTGGTGAGCCAAGTGGGATTTTTGGACCGATCTTTACCACCAAGTATCATCAAGTTTGGGTGAAAAAATATTTGCTCGTATTTCGGAGACTCGTTAATTCTTAGAAGCTTGGCAACCCCTCTTGATGAAAGTGCTTTTCCACAGTGTGTGCCTAAAGCTACTTAAGGAGGAAACAAACCATAGAGACTAAACTGAGAACTCCTTTATATTGTCAGGTTTCCAAGAGCTACTAAGAAACATGTTGGATTTAGAGTTCCAAATTCATCTATCTATATAGGAGGGAACCGAGGGAAATCTAAATATAAAAACTGCTAGTGTAGATGAACGCTTCAACCTAGAAGAACAAAATTTGGTGAGCCAAGTGGGATTTGTGTACTGATCATTACCACCAAGTATCATCAAGATTGGGTGAAAAAATATTTGCTGGTATTTCGGAAAATAGTTAATTCTTAGAAGCTTGGCAACACCTCTCGATGAAAGTGCTTTTCCACCGTCTGTGCATAGGGCTACTTGAAGAGGAAACAAACCATAGAGACAAAACTGAGAACTCCTTTGTTTTGTCAAGTTTCAAAGAGCTACTACAAACCATGTTGGATTTAGAGTGCCAAATTCATCTATTTATATAGGAGCGAAAGAGGGAAACCTAAATATAAAAACTAGTACTGTAGACGAAGGCTTCAACTTAGAAAAACAAACTTTGGTGAGCCAAGTGATATTTGTGTACTGATCATTACCACCAAGTATCATCAAGATTGGATGAAAAAGTGTTTGCTCGTATTTCGGAAACTCGTTAATTCTTAGAAGCTTGGCAATCCCTCTCAATGAAAGTGCTTTTCCACAGTCTGTGCCTAGGGCTATTTGAAAAGGAAACAAACCATAGAGACAAAACTGAGAACTCCTTTATTTTGTCAAGATTCAAAGAGCTACTACGTACCATGTTGGATTTAGAGTTTTAAGTTCATCTATCTTTATAGGAAAGAACAGAGGGAAACCTAAATATAAAAACTGCTACTGAAGACGAACGCTTCAACCTGGAAGAACAAAATTTGGTGAGCCAAGTGGGATTTGTGTACTGATCATTCCCACCAAGTATCATCAAGATTAGGTGAAAAAATATTTGCTGGTATTTCGGAATCTCGTTAATTCTTAGAAGCTTGGCAACCCCTCTCAATGAAAGTGCTTTTCCACAGCCTCAGCCTAGGGCTACTTGAAGAGGAAACAAACCATAGAGACAAAACTGAGAACTCCTTTATTTTGTCAAGTTTCAAAGAGCTACTACGAACCATGTTGGATTTAGAGTTCCAAATTCATCTATCTATATAGGAGAGAAGAGAGGGAAACCTAAATATAAAAACTGCTACTGTAGACGAACGCTTCAACATAGAAGAACAAAATTTGGTGAGCCAAGTGGGATTTGTGTACTGATCATTACCACCAAGTATAATCAAGATTGGGTGAAAAATATTTGCTGTTATTTCGGAAACTCGTTAATTCTTAGAAGGTTGGCAACCCCTCTCAATGAAAGTGCTTTTCCACAGTCTGTGCTTAGGGCTACTTGATGAGGAAATAAACCGTAGAGACAAAACTGAGAACTCCTTTATTTTGTCAAGTTTCAAAGAGCTACTACAAACCATGTTGGATTTAGAGTTCCAAATTCATCTATCTATATAGGAGAGAACAGAGGGAAACCTAAATATAAAAACTGCTACTGTAGACGAACTCTTCAACCTAGAAGAACAAAATTTGGTAAGCCAAGTGGGATTTGTGTACTGATCATTACCACAACGTATCATCAAGATTGGGTGAAAAAATATTTGCTGGTATTTCGGAGACTCGTTAATTCTTAGAAGCTGGCAACCCCTCTCGATGAAAGTGCTTTTCCACAGTCTGTGCCTAGGGCTACTTGAAGAGGAAACAAACCATAGAGACAAAACTGAGAACTCCTTTATATTGTCAGGGTTCCAAGAGCTACTACGAACAATGTTGGATTTAGAGTTCCAAATTCAACTATCTATATAGGAGGGAACAGAGGGAAACCTAAATATAAAAACTGCTACTCTAGATGAACGCTTCAACCTAGAAGAACAAAATTTGGTGAGCCAAGTGGGATTTGTGTACTGATCATTACCACCAAGTATCATCAAGATTGGGTGAAGAAATATTTGCTGGTATTTCAGAGACTCGTTAATTCTTAGAAGCTTGGCAAACCCTCTAAATGAAATTGCTTTTCCACAGTCTGCGCCTAGGGCTACTTGAAGAGGAAACAAACCATAGAGAAAAAACTGAGAACTCCTTTATTTTGTCAATTTTCAAAGAGCTACTACGAACCATGTTGGATAGAGAGTTAGAAATTCATCTATCTATATAGGAGAGAACAGAGGGAAACCTAAATATAAAACTGATACTGTAGATGAAGGCTTCAACCTAGAAGAACAAAATTTGGTGAGCCAAGTGGGACTTGTGTACTGATCATTACCACCATGTATCATCAAGATTGGGTGAAAAAATATTATCTGGTATTTCAAAAACTCGTTAATTCTTAGAAGCTTGGCAACCCCTCTCAATGAAAGTGCTTTTCCACAGTGTCTGCCTAGGGCTACTTGAAGAGGAAACAATCCATGGAAACAAAACTGAGAACTCCTTTATATTGTCAGGTTTCCAAGAGCTACTACGAACCATGTTGGATTTAGAGTTCCAAATTCATCTATCTATATAGGAGTGAACAGAGGGAAACCTAAATATAAAAACTGCTACTGTAGACGAACGCTTCAACCTAGAAGAACAAATTTTGGTGAGCCAAGTGGAATTTGTGTACTGATCATGACCACCAAGTATCATCAAGATTGGGTGAAAAAATATTGGCTGGAATTTCGGAAACTCGTTAATTCTTAGAAGCTTGGCCACCCCTCTCAATGAAATTGCTTTTCCACAGTCTGTGCCTAGGGCTACTTGAAGAGGAAACAAGCCATAGAGACAAATCTGAGAACTCCTTTATTTTGTCAAGTTTCAAAGAATTGCTACAATCCATGTTGGATTTAGAGTTCCAAATTCATCTATCTATACAGGAGAGAACAGAGGGAAACCTAAATATAAAAACTGCTACTGTAGACGAACGCGTCAACCTAGAAGAACAAAATTTGGTGAGCCAAGTGGGATTTTTGGACCGATCTTTACCACCAAGTATCATCAAGTTTGGGTGAAAAAATATTTGCTCGTATTTCGGAGACTCGTTAATTCTTAGAAGCTTGGCAACCCCTCTTGATGAAAGTGCTTTTCCACAGTGTGTGCCTAAAGCTACTTAAGGAGGAAACAAACCATAGAGACTAAACTGAGAACTCCTTTATATTGTCAGGTTTCCAAGAGCTACTAAGAAACATGTTGGATTTAGAGTTCCAAATTCATCTATCTATATAGGAGGGAACCGAGGGAAATCTAAATATAAAAACTGCTAGTGTAGATGAACGCTTCAACCTAGAAGAACAAAATTTGGTGAGCCAAGTGGGATTTGTGTACTGATCATTACCACCAAGTATCATCAAGATTGGGTGAAAAAATATTTGCTGGTATTTCGGAAAATAGTTAATTCTTAGAAGCTTGGCAACCCCTCTCGATGAAAGTGCTTTTCCACCGTCTGTGCATAGGGCTACTTGAAGAGGAAACAAACCATAGAGACAAAACTGAGAACTCCTTTGTTTTGTCAAGTTTCAAAGAGCTACTACAAACCATGTTGGACTTAGAGTGCCAAATTCATCTATTTATATAGGAGCGAAAGAGGGAAACCTAAATATAAAAACTAGTACTGTAGACGAAGGCTTCAACTTAGAAAAACAAACTTTGGTGAGCCAAGTGATATTTGTGTACTGATCATTACCACCAAGTATCATCAAGATTGGATGAAAAAGTGTTTGCTCGTATTTCGGAAACTCGTTAATTCTTAGAAGCTTGGCAATCCCTCTCAATGAAAGTGCTTTTCCACAGTCTGTGCCTAGGGCTATTTGAAAAGGAAACAAACCATAGAGACAAAACTGAGAACTCCTTTATTTTGTCAAGATTCAAAGAGCTACTACGTACCATGTTGGATTTAGAGTTTTAAGTTCATCTATCTTTATAGGAAAGAACAGAGGGAAACCTAAATATAAAAACTGCTACTGAAGACGAACGCTTCAACCTGGAAGAACAAAATTTGGTGAGCCAAGTGGGATTTGTGTACTGATCATTCCCACCAAGTATCATCAAGATTAGGTGAAAAAATATTTGCTGGTATTTCGGAATCTCGTTAATTCTTAGAAGCTTGGAAACCCCTCTCTATGAAAGTGCTTTTCCACAGACTATGCCTAGGGTTCCTTGAAGAGGAAACAAACCATAGAGACAAAACTGAGAACTCCTTTATATTGTCAGTTTTCCAAGAGCTACTACGAACCTTGTTGGATTTAGAGTTCCAAATTCATCTATCTATATAGGAGAGAACAGCGGGAAACCTAAATATAAAAACTGCTACTGTAGACGAACGCTTCAACCTGAAAAACAAAATTTGGTGAGCCAAGTGGGATGTGTGTACTGATCATTACCACTAAGTATCATCAAGATTGGGTAAAAAAATATTTGCTGGTATTTCAGAAACTCATTAATTCTTAGAAGCTTGGCAAGCCCTCTCGATGAAAGTGCTTTTCCACAGACTGTGTCTAGGGCTACTTGAAGAGGAAACAAACCATTGAGACAAAACTGAGAACTCCTTTATTTTGTCAAGTTTCAAAGAGCTACTACGAACCATGTTGGATTTAGAGTTCCAAATTCATCTATCTATATTGGAGCGACAGAGGGAAACCTAAATATAAAAAATGCTACTGTAGACGAACGCTTCAACATAGAAGTACAAAATTTGGTGTGCCAGGTGGGATTTGTGTACTGATCATTACCTCCAAGTATCATCAAGATTGGGTGAAAAAATATTTGCTGGTATTTCGGAAACTCATTAATTCTTAGAAGCTAGGCAACCCCAATCGATGAAACTGCTTTTCCACAGTCTGTGCCTAGGGCTACTTGAAGAGGAAACAAACCATAGAGACAAAACTGAGAACTCCTTTATATTGTCAGTTTTCCAAGAGCTACTACGAACCTTGTTGGATTTAGAGTTCCAAATTCATCTATCTATATAGGAGAGAACAGCGGGAAACCTAAATATAAAAACTGCTACTGTAGACGAACGCTTCAACCTGAAAAACAAAATTTGGTGAGCCAAGTGGGATGTGTGTACTAATCATTACCACCAAGTATCATCAAGATTGGGTGAAAAAATATTTGCTGGTATTTCGGAAACTCGTTAATTCTTAGAAGCTTGGCAACCCCTCTCAATGAATGTGCTTTTCCACAGTCTGTGCCTAGGGCTACTTGAGGAGGAAACAAACCATAAAGACAAAACTGAGAACTCCTTTATTTTGTCAAGTTTCAAAGAGCTACTACGAACCATGTTGGATTTAGAGTTCCAAATTCATCTATCTATATATGAGAGAACAGAGGGAAACCTAAATATAAAAACTGCTACTGTAGACGAACATTTCAACCGAGAAGAATAAAATTTGGTGAGCCAAGTTGGATTTGTGCACTGATCATTACCACCAAGTATCATCAAGATTGGGTGAAATAATATTTGCTGGTGTTTCGGAAACTCGTTAATTCTTAGAAGCTTGGCAACCCCTCTCAATGAAAGTACTTTTCCACAGCCTCAGCCTAGGGCTACTTGAAGAGGAAACAAACCATAGAGACAAAACTGAGAACTCCTTTATTTTGTCAAGTTTCAAAGAGCTACTACGAACCATGTTGGATTTAGAGTTCCAAATTCATCTATCTATATAGGAGAGAAGAGAGGGAAACCTAAATATAAAAACTGCTACTGTAGACGAACGCTTCAACATAGAAGAACAAAATTTGGTGAGCCAAGTGGGATTTGTGTACTGATCATTACCACCAAGTATAATCAAGATTGGGTGAAAAATATTTGCTGTTATTTCGGAAACTCGTTAATTCTTAGAAGATTGGCAACCCCTCTCAATGAAAGTGCTTTTCCACAGTCTGTGCTTAGGGCTACTTGATGAGGAAATAAACCGTAGAGACAAAACTGAGAACTCCTTTATTTTGTCAAGTTTCAAAGAGCTACTACAAACCATGTTGGATTTAGAGTTCCAAATTCATCTATCTATATAGGAGAGAACAGAGGGAAACCTAAATATAAAAACTGCTACTGTAGACGAACTCTTCAACCTAGAAGAACAAAATTTGGTAAGCCAAGTGGGATTTGTGTACTGATCATTACCACAACGTATCATCAAGATTGGGTGAAAAAATATTTGCTGGTATTTCGGAGACTCGTTAATTCTTAGAAGCTGGCAACCCCTCTCGATGAAAGTGCTTTTCCACAGTCTGTGCCTAGGGCTACTTGAAGAGGAAACAAACCATAGAGACAAAACTGAGAACTCCTTTATATTGTCAGGGTTCCAAGAGCTACTACGAACAATGTTGGATTTAGAGTTCCAAATTCAACTATCTATATAGGAGGGAACAGAGGAAACCTAAATATAAAAACTGCTACTGTAGATGAACGCTTCAACCTAGAAGAACAAAATTTGGTGAGCCAAGTGGGATTTGTGTACTGATCATTACCACCAAGTATCATCAAGATTGGGTGAAGAAATATTTGCTGGTATTTCAGAGACTCGTTAATTCTTAGAAGCTTGGCAAACCCTCTAAATGAAATTGCTTTTCCACAGTCTGCGCCTAGGGCTACTTGAAGAGGAAACAAACCATAGAGAAAAAACTGAGAACTCCTTTATTTTGTCAAGTTTCAAAGAGCTACTACGAACCATGTTGGATAGAGAGTTAGAAATTCATCTATCTATATAGGAGAGAACAGAGGGAAACCTAAATATAAAACTGATACTGTAGATGAAGGCTTCAACCTAGAAGAACAAAATTTGGTGAGCCAAGTGGGATTTGTGTACTGATCATTACCACCATGTATCATCAAGATTGGGTGAAAAAATATTATCTGGTATTTCAAAAACTCGTTAATTCTTAGAAGCTTGGCAACCCCTCTCAATGAAAGTGCTTTTCCACAGTGTCTGCCTAGGGCTACTTGAAGAGGAAACAATCCATGGAAACAAAACTGAGAACTCCTTTATATTGTCAGGTTTCCAAGAGCTACTACGAACCATGTTGGATTTAGAGTTCCAAATTCATCTATCTATATAGGAGTGAACAGAGGGAAACCTAAATATAAAAACTGCTACTGTAGACGAACGCTTCAACCTAGAAGAACAAATTTTGGTGAGCCAAGTGGAATTTGTGTACTGATCATGACCACCAAGTATCATCAAGATTGGGTGAAAAAATATTGGCTGGAATTTCGGAAACTCGTTAATTCTTAGAAGCTTGGCCACCCCTCTCAATGAAATTGCTTTTCCACAGTCTGTGCCTAGGGCTACTTGAAGAGGAAACAAGCCATAGAGACAAATCTGAGAACTCCTTTATTTTGTCAAGTTTCAAAGAATTGCTACAATCCATGTTGGATTTAGAGTTCCAAATTCATCTATCTATACAGGAGAGAACAGAGGGAAACCTAAATATAAAAACTGCTACTGTAGACGAACGCGTCAACCTAGAAGAACAAAATTTGGTGAGCCAAGTGGGATTTTTGGACCGATCTTTACCACCAAGTATCATCAAGTTTGGGTGAAAAAATATTTGCTCGTATTTCGGAGACTCGTTAATTCTTAGAAGCTTGGCAACCCCTCTTGATGAAAGTGCTTTTCCACAGTGTGTGCCTAAAGCTACTTAAGGAGGAAACAAACCATAGAGACTAAACTGAGAACTCCTTTATATTGTCAGGTTTCCAAGAGCTACTAAGAAACATGTTGGATTTAGAGTTCCAAATTCATCTATCTATATAGGAGGGAACCGAGGGAAATCTAAATATAAAAACTGCTAGTGTAGATGAACGCTTCAACCTAGAAGAACAAAATTTGGTGAGCCAAGTGGGATTTGTGTACTGATCATTACCACCAAGTATCATCAAGATTGGGTGAAAAAATATTTGCTGGTATTTCGGAAAATAGTTAATTCTTAGAAGCTTGGCAACCCCTCTCGATGAAAGTGCTTTTCCACCGTCTGTGCATAGGGCTACTTGAAGAGGAAACAAACCATAGAGACAAAACTGAGAACTCCTTTGTTTTGTCAAGTTTCAAAGAGCTACTACAAACCATGTTGGATTTAGAGTGCCAAATTCATCTATTTATATAGGAGCGAAAGAGGGAAACCTAAATATAAAAACTAGTACTGTAGACGAAGGCTTCAACTTAGAAAAACAAAATTTGGTGAGCCAAGTGATATTTGTGTACTGATCATTACCACCAAGTATCATCAAGATTGGTTGAAAAAGTGTTTGCTCGTATTTCGGAAACTCGTTAATTCTTAGAAGCTTGGCAATCCCTCTCAATGAAAGTGCTTTTCCACAGTTTGTGCCTAGGGCTATTTGAAAAGGAAACAAACCATAGAGACAAAACTGAGAACTCCTTTATTTTGTCAAGATTCAAAGAGCTACTACGTACCATGTTGGATTTAGAGTTTTAAGTTCATCTATCTTTATAGGAAAGAACAGAGGGAAACCTAAATATAAAAACTGCTACTGAAGACGAACGCTTCAACCTGGAAGAACAAAATTTGGTGAGCCAAGTGGGGTTTGTGTACTGATCATTACCACCAAGTATCATCAAGATAAGGTGAAAAAATATTTGCTGGTATTTCGGAATCTCGTTAATTCTTAGAAGCTTGGAAACCCCTCTCTATGAAAGTGCTTTTCCACAGACTATGCCTAGGGTTCCTTGAAGAGGAAACAAACCATAGAGACAAAACTGAGAACTCCTTTATATTGTCAGTTTTCCAAGAACTACTACGAACCTTGTTGGATTTAGAGTTCCAAATTCATCTATCTATATAGGAGAGAACAGCGGGAAACCTAAATATAAAAACTGCTACTGTGGACGAACGCTTCAACCTGAAAAACAAAATTTGGTGAGCCAAGTGGGATGTGTGTACTGATCATTACCACTAAGTATCATCAAGATTGGGTAAAAAAATATTTGCTGGTATTTCAGAAACTCATTAATTCTTAGAAGCTTGGCAAGCCCTCTCGATGAAAGTGCTTTTCCACAGACTGTGCCTAGGGCTACTTGAAGAGGAAACAAACCATTGAGACAAAACTGAGAACTAATTTATTTTGTCAAGTTTCAAAGAGCTACTACGAACCATGTTGGATTTAGAGTTCCAAATTCATCTATCTATATTGGAGCGACAGAGGGAAACCTAAATATAAAAAATGCTACTGTAGACGAACGCTTCAACATAGAAGTACAAAATTTGGTGTGCCAGGTGGGATTTGTGTACTGATCATTACCACCAAGTATCATCAAGATTGGGTGAAAAAATATTTGCTGGTATTTCGGAAACTCATTAATTCTTAGAAGCTAGGCAACCCCAATCGATGAAACTGCTTTTCCACAGTCTGTGCCTAGGGCTACTTGAAGAGGAAACAAACCATAGAGACAAAACTGAGAACTCCTTTATATTGTCAGTTTTCCAAGAGCTACTACGAACCTTGTTGGATTTAGAGTTCCAAATTCATCTATCTATATAGGAGAGAACAGCGGGAAACCTAAATATAAAAACTGCTACTGTAGACGAACGCTTCAACCTGAAAAACAAAATTTGGTGAGCCAAGTGGGATGCGTGTACTGATCATTACCACCAAGTATCATCAAGATTGGGTGAATAAATATTTGCTGGTATTTCGGAAACTCGTTAATTCTTAGAAGCTTGGCAACCCCTCTCAATGAAAGTGCTTTTCCACAGTCTGTGCCTAGGGCTACTTGAAGAGGAAACAAACCATAAAGACAAAACTGAGAACTCCTTTATTTTGTCAAGTTTCAAAGAGCCTCTACGAACTATGTTGGATTTAGAGTTCCAAATTCATCTATCTATATAGGAGAGAACAGAGGGAAACCTAAATATAAAAACTGCTACTATAGATGAAAGCTTCAACCTAGAAGAACAAAATTTGGTGAGCCAAGTGGGATTTGTGTAATGATCATTACCACCAAGTATCATCACGATTGGGTGAAAAAATATTTGCTGGTATTTCGGAAACTCGTTAAATCGTAGAAGCTTGGCAACCCCTCTCAATGAAAGTGCTTTTCCACAGTCTGTGCCTAGGGCTACTTGAAGAGGAAACAAACCATCGAGGCAAAACTGAGAACTCCTTTATTTTGTCAAGTTTCAAAGAGCTATTACAAACCATGTTGGATTTAGAGTTCCAAATTCATCTATCTATATAAGAGAGAACAGAGGGAAACCTAAATATAAAAACTGCTACTGTAGACGAACGCTTCAACCTAGAAGAACAAAATTAGTTGAGCCAAGTGGGATTTGTGTACTGATCATTACCACTAAGTATCATCAAGATTGGTTGAAAAAATATTTGCTGGTATTTCGGAAACTCGTTAATTCTTAGAAGCTTGGCTACCCCTCTCAATGAAATTGTTTTTCCACAGTGTGTGCCTAGGGCTACTTGAAGAGGAAACAAACAATAGAGACAAAACTGAGAACTCCTTTATTTTGTCACGTTTCAAAGAGCTATTACGAACCATGTTGGATAGAGAGTTCCAAATTCATCTATCTATATAGGAGAGAACAGAGGGAAACCTAAATATAAAACTGATACTGTAGATGAAGGCTTCAACCTAGAAGAACAAAATTTGGTGAGCCAAGTGGGATTTGTGTACTGATCATTACCACCATATATCATCAAGATTGGGTGAAAAAATAATATCTGGTATTTCAAAAACTCGTTAATTCTTAGAAGCTTGGCAACCCCTCTCAATGAAAGTGCTTTTCCACAGTGTCTGCCTAGGGCTACTTGAAGAGGAAACAAACCATGGAAACAAAACTGAGAACTCCTTTATATTATCAGGTTTCCAAGAGCTACTACGAACCATGTTGGATTTAGAGTTCCATATTCATCTATCTATATAGGAGGGAACCGAGGGAAATCTAAATATAAAAACTGCTAGTGTAGATGAACGCTTCAACCTAGAAGAACAAAATTTGGTGAGCCAAGTGGGATTTGTGTTCTGATCATGACCACCAAGTATCATCAAGATTGGTTGAAAAAATATTTGCTGGAATTTCGGAAACTCGTTAATTCTTAGAAGCTTGGCCACCCCTCTCAATGAAATTGCTTTTCCACAGTCTGTGCCTAGGGCTACTTGAAGAGGAAACAAGCCATAGAGACAAAACTGAGAACTCCTTCATTTTGTCAAGTTTCAAAGAATTGCTACAATCCATGTTGGATTTAGAGTTCCAAATTCATCTATCTATATAGGAGAGAACAGAGGAAAACCTAAATATAAAAACTGCTACTGTAGACGAACGCGTCAACCTAGAAGAACAAAATTTGGTGAGCCAAGTGGGATTTTTGGACCGATCTTTACCACCAAGTATCATCAAGTTTGGGTGAAAAAATATTTGCTCGTATTTCGGAGACTCGTTAATTCTTAGAAGCTTGGCAACCCCTCTTGATGAAAGTGCTTTTCCACAGTGTGTGCCTAAAGCTACTTAAGGAGGAAACAAACCATAGAGACTAAACTGAGAACTCCTTTATATTGTCAGGTTTCCAAGAGCTACTAAGAAACATGTTGGATTTAGAGTTCCAAATTCATCTATCTATATAGGAGGGAACCGAGGGAAATCTAAATATAAAAACTGCTAGTGTAGATGAACGCTTCAACCTAGAAGAACAAAATTTGGTGAGCCAAGTGGGATTTGTGTACTGATCATTACCACCAAGTATCATCAAGATTGGGTGAAAAAATATTTGCTGGTATTTCGGAAAATAGTTAATTCTTAGAAGCTTGGCAACCCCTCTCGATGAAAGTGCTTTTCCACCGTCTGTGCATAGGGCTACTTGAAGAGGAAACAAACCATAGAGACAAAACTGAGAACTCCTTTGTTTTGGCAAGTTTCAAAGAGCTACTACAAACCATGTTGGATTTAGAGTGCCAAATTCATCTATTTATATAGGAGCGAAAGAGGGAAACCTAAATATAAAAACTAGTACTGTAGACGAAGGCTTCAACTTAGAAAAACAAAATTTGGTGAGCCAAGTGATATTTGTGTACTGATCATTACCACCAAGTATCATCAAGATTGGATGAAAAAGTGTTTGCTCGTATTTCGGAAACTCGTTAATTCTTAGAAGCTTGGCAATCCCTCTCAATGAAAGTGCTTTTCCACAGTCTGTGCCTAGGGCTATTTGAAAAGGAAACAAACCATAGAGACAAAACTGAGAACTCCTTTATTTTGTCAAGATTCAAAGAGCTACTACGTACCATGTTGGATTTAGAGTTTTAAGTTCATCTATCTTTATAGGAAAGAACAGAGGGAAACCTAAATATAAAAACTGCTACTGAAGACGAACGCTTCAACCTGGAAGAACAAAATTTGGTGAGCCAAGTGGGATTTGTGTACTGATCATTCCCACCAAGTATCATCAAGATTAGGTGAAAAAATATTTGCTGGTATTTCGGAATCTCGTTAATTCTTAGAAGCTTGGAAACCCCTCTCTATGAAAGTGCTTTTCCACAGACTATGCCTAGGGTTCCTTGAAGAGGAAACAAACCATAGAGACAAAACTGAGAACTCCTTTATATTGTCAGTTTTCCAAGAGCTACTACGAACCTTGTTGGATTTAGAGTTCCAAATTCATCTATCTATATAGGAGAGAACAGTGGGAAACCTAAATATAAAAACTGCTACTGTAGACGAACGCTTCAACCTGAAAAACAAAATTTGGTGAGCCAAGTGGGATGTGTGTACTGATCATTACCACTAAGTATCATCAAGATTGGGTAAAAAAATATTTGCTGGTATTTCAGAAACTCATTAATTCTTAGAAGCTTGGCAAGCCCTCTCGATGAAAGTGCTTTTCCACAGACTGTGTCTAGGGCTACTTGAAGAGGAAACAAACCATTGAGACAAAACTGAGAACTCCTTTATTTTGTCAAGTTTCAAAGAGCTACTACGAACCATGTTGGATTTAGAGTTCCAAATTCATCTATCTATATTGGAGCGACAGAGAGAAACCTAAATATAAAAAATGCTACTGTAGACGAACGCTTCAACATAGAAGTACAAAATTTGGTGTGCCAGGTGGGATTTGTGTACTGATCATTACCTCCAAGTATCATCAAGATTGGGTGAAAAAATATTTGCTGGTATTTCGGAAACTCATTAATTCTTAGAAGCTAGGCAACCCCAATCGATGAAACTGCTTTTCCACAGTCTGTGCCTAGGGCTACTTGAAGAGGAAACAAACCATAGAGACAAAACTGAGAACTCCTTTATATTGTCAGTTTTCCAAGAGCTACTACGAACCTTGTTGGATTTAGAGTTCCAAATTCATCTATCTATATAGGAGAGAACTGCGGGAAACCTAAATATAAAAACTGCTACTGTAGACGAACGCTTCAACCTGAAAAACAAATTTGGTGAGCCAAGTGGGATGTGTGTACTGATCATTACCACCAAGTATCATCAAGATTGGGTGAAAAAATATTGCTGGTATTTCGGAAACTCGTTAATTCTTAGAAGCTTGGCAACCCCTCTCAATGAATGTGCATTTTCCACAGTCTGTGCCTAGGGCTACTTGAGGAGGAAACAAACCATAAAGACAAACTAGAGAACTCCTTTTATTTTGTCAAGTTTCAAAGAGCTACTACGAACCATGTTGGATTTAGAGTTCCAAATTCATCTATCTATATATGGAGAGAACAGAGGGAACCCCTAAATATAAAAACTGCTACTGTAGACGAACATTTCAACCGAGAAGAATAAAATTTGGTGAGCCAAGTTGGATTTGTGCACTGATCATTACCACCAAGTATCATCAAGATTGGGTGAAATAATATTTGCTGGTGTTTCGGAAACTCGTTAATTTCTTAGAAGCTTGGCAACCCCTCTCAATGAAAGTGCTTTTCCACAGCCTCAGCCTAGGGCTACTTGAAGAGGAAACAAACCATAGAGACAAAACTGAGAACTCCTTTATTTTGTCAAGTTTCAAAGCTACTACGAACCATGTTGGATTTAGAGTTCCAAATTCATCTATCTATATAGGAGAGAAGAGAGGGAAACCAAATATAAAAACTGCTACTGTAGACGAACGCTTCAACATAGAAGACAAAATTTGGTGAGCCAAGTGGGATTTGTGTACTGATCATTACCACCAAGTATAATCAAGATTGGGTGAAAAATATTTGCTGTTATTTCGGAAACTCGTTAATTCTTAGAAGGTTGGCAACCCCTCTCAATGAAAGTGCTTTTCCACAGTCTGTGCTTAGGGCTACTTGATGAGGAAATAAACCGTAGAGACAAAAACTGAGAACTCCTTTATTTTGTCAAGTTTCAAAGAGCTACTACAAACCATGTTGGATTTAGAGTTCCAAATTCATCTATCTATATAGGAGAGAACAGAGGGAAACCTAAATATAAAAACTGCTACTGTAGACGAACTCTTCAACCTAGAAGAACAAAATTTGGTAAGCCAAGTGGGATTTGTGTAATGATCATTACCACAACGTATCATCAAGATTGGGTGATAAATATTTGCTGGTATTTCGGAGACTCGTTAAGTTCTTAGAAGCTGGCAACCCCTCTCGATGAAGTGCTTTTCCACAGTCTGTGCCTAGGGCTACTTGAAGAGGAAACAAACCATAGAGACAAAACTGAGAACTCCTTTATATTGTCAGGGTTCCAAGAGCTACTACGAACAATGTTGGATTTAGAGTTCCAAATTCAACTATCTATATAGGAGGGAACAGAGCGAAACCTAAATATAAAAACTGCTACTGTAGATGAACGCTTCACCCTAGAAGAACAAAATTTGGTGAGCCAATTGGGATTTGTGTACTGATCATTACCACCAAGTATCATCAAGATTGGGTGAAGAAATATTTGCTGGTATTCAGGACTCGTTAATCTTAGAAGCTTGGCAAACCCTCTAAATGAAATTGCTTTTCCACAGTCTGCGCCTAGGGCTACTTGAAGAGGAAACAAACCATAGAGAAAAAACTGAGAACTCCTTTATTTTTGTCAAGTTTCAAAGAGCTACTACGAACCATGTTGGATAGAGAGTTAGAAATTCATCTATCTATATAGGAGAGAACAGATTGAACCTAAATAAAAACTGATACTGTAGATGAAGGCTTCAACCTAGAAGAACAAAATTTGTGAGCCAAGTGGTATTTGTGTATTCTGATCATTACCACCATGTATCATCAAGATTGGGTGAAAAAATATTATCTGGTATTTCAAAACTCGTTAATTCTTAGAAGCTTGGCAACCCCTCTCAATGAAAGTGCTTTTCCACAGTGTCTGCCTAGGGCTACTTGAAGAGGAAACAATCCATGGAAACAAAACTGAGAACTCCTTTATATTGTCAGGTTTCCAAGAGCTACTACGAACCATGTTGGATTTAGAGTTCCAAATTCATCTATCTATATAGGAGTGAACAGAGGAAACCTAAATATAAAAACTGCTACTGTAGACGAACGCTTCAACCTAGAAGAACAAATTTTGGTGAGCCAAGTGGAATTTGTGTACTGATCATGACCACCAAGTATCATCAAGATTGGGTGAAAAAATATTGGCTGGAATTTCGGAAACTCGTTAATTCTTAGAAGCTTGGCCACCCCTCTCAATGAAATTGCTTTTCCACAGTCTGTGCCTAGGGCTACTTGAAGAGGAAACAAGCCATAGAGACAAATCTGAGAACTCCTTTATTTTGTCATGTTTCAAAGAATTGCTACAATCCATGTTGGATTTAGAGTTCCAAATTCATCTATCTATACAGGAGAGAACAGAGGGAACCTAAATATAAAAACTGCTACTGGTAGACGAACGCGTCAACCTAGAAGAACAAAATTTGGTGAGCCAAGTGGGATTTTTGGACCGATCTTTACCACCAAGTATCATCAAGTTTGGGTGAAAAATATTTGCTCGTATTTCGGAGACTCGTTAATTCTTAGAAGCTTGGCAACCCCTCTTGATGAAGTGCTTTTCCACAGTGTGTGCCTAAAGCTACTTAAGGAGGAAACAAACCATAGAGACTAAACTGAGAACTTCCTTTATATTGTCAGGTTTCCAAGAGCTACTAAGAAACATGTTGGATTTAGAGTTCCAAATTCATCCTATCTATATAGGAGGGAACCGAGGGAAATCTAAATATAAAAACTGCTAGTGTAGATGAACGCTTCAACCTAGAAGAACAAAATTTGGTGAGCCAAGTGGGATTTGTGTACTGATCATTACCACCAAGTATCATCAAGATTGGGTGAAAAAATATTTGCTGGTATTTCGGAAAATAGTTAATCTTAGAAGCTTGGCAACCCCTCTCGATGAAAGTGCTTTCCACCGTCTGTGCATAGGGCTACTTGAAGAGGAAACAAACCATAGAGACAAAACTGAGAACTCCTATTGTTTTGTCAAGTTTCAAAGAGCTACTACAAACCATGTTGGATTTAGAGTGCCAAATTCATCTATTTATATAGGAGCGAAAGAGGGAAACCTAAATATAAAAACTAGTACTGTAGACGAAGGCTTCAACTTAGAAAAACAAATTTGGTGAGCCCAAGTGATATTTGTTGTACTGATCATTACCACCAAGTATCATCAAGATTGGTTGAAAAAGTGTTTGCTCGTATTTCGGAAACTCGTTTAATTCTTAGAAGCTTGGCAATCCCTCTCAATGAAAGTGCTTTTCCACAGTCTGTGCCTAGGGCTATTTGAAAAGGAAACAAACCATAGAGACAAAACTGAGAACTCCTTTATTTTGTCAAGATTCAAAGAGCTACTACGTACCCTGTTGGATTTAGAGTTTTAAGTTCATCTATCTTTATAGGAAAGAACAGAGGGAAACCTAAAATATAAAAACTGCTACTGAAGACGAACGCTTCAACCTGGAAGAACAAAATTTGGTGAGCCAAGTGGATTTGTGTACTGATCATTACCACCAAGTATCATCAAGATAAGGTGAAAAAATATTTGCTGGTATTTCGGAATCTCGTTAATTCTTAGAAGCTTGGAAACCCTCTCTATGAAAGTGCTTTTCCAGAGACTATGCCTAGGGTTCCTTGAAGAGGAAACAAACCATAGAGACAAAACTGAGGAACTCCTTTATATTGTCAGTTTTCCAAGAACTACTACGAACCTTGTTGGATTTAGAGTTCCAAATTCATCTATCTATATAGAGAGAAACAGTGGGAAACCTAAATATAAAAACTGCTACTGTAGACGAACGCTTCAACCTGAAAAACAAAATTTGGTGAGCCAAGTGGGATGTGTGTACTGATCATTACCACTAAGTATCATCAAGATTGGGTAAAAAATATTTGCTGGTAATTTCAGAAACTCATTAATTCTTAGAAGCTTGGCAAGCCCTCTCGATGAAAGTGCTTTTCCACAGACTGTGCCTAGGGCTACTTGAAGAGGAAACAAACCATTGAGACAAAACTGAGAACTAATTTATTTTGTCAAGTTTCAAAGAGCTACTACGAACCATGTTGGATTAGTTCCAAATTCATCTATCTATATTGGAGCGACAGAGGGAAACCTAAATATAAAAATGCTACTGTAGACGAACGCTTCAACATAGAAGTACAAAATTTGGTGTGCCAGGTGGATTTGTGTACTGATCATTACCACCAAGTATCATCAAGATTGGGTGAAAAAATATTGCTGGTATTTCGGAAACTCATTAATTCTTAGAAGCTGGCAACCCAATCGATGAAACTGCTTTCCACAGTCTGTGCCTAGGGCTACTTGAAGAGGAAACAAACCATAGAGACAAAACTGAGAACTCCTTTATATTGTCAGTTTTCCAAGAGCTACTACGAACCTTGTTGGATTTAGAGTTCCAAATTCATCTATCTATATAGGAGAGAACAGCGGAAACCTAATATAAAAACTGCTACTGTAGACGAACGCTTCAACCTGAAAAAACAAAATTTGGTGAGCCAAGTGGGATGTGTGTACTGATCATTACCACCAAGTATCATCAAGATTGGGTGAATAAATATTTGCTGGTATTTCGAAACTCGTTAATTCTTAGAAGCTTGGCAACCCTCTCAATGAAATTGCTTTTCCACAGTCTGTGCCTAGGGCTACTTGAAGAGGAAACAAACCATAAAGAGAAAACTGAGAACTCCTTTATTTTGTCAAGTTTCAAAGAGCCTCTACGAACTATGTTGGATTTAGAGTTCCAAATTCATTCTATCTATATAGGAGAGAACAGGGAAACCTAAATATAAAACTGCTACTATAGACGAACGCTTCAACCTAGAAGAACAAAATTTGGTGAAGCCAAGTGGGATTTGTGTAATGATCATTACCACCAAGTATCATCACGATTGGGTGAAAAAATATTTGCTGGTATTTCGGAACTCGTTAAATCTAGAAGCTTTGCAACCCTCTCAATGAAAGTGCTTTTCCACAGTCTGTGCCTAGGGCTACTTGAAAGGAAACAAACCATCGAGGCAAAACTGAGAACTCCTTTATTTTGTCAAGTTTCAAAGAGCTATTACAAACCATGTTGGATTTAGAGTTCCAAATTCATCTATCTATATAAGGAGAGAACAGAGGGAAACCTAAATATAAAAACTGCTACTGTAGACGAACGCTTCAACCTAGAAGAACAAATTAGTTGAGCCAAGTGGGATTTGTGTACTGATCAATTACCACTAAGTATCATCAAGATTGGTGAAAAAATATTTGCTGGTATTTCGGAAACTCGTTAATTCTTAGAAGCTTGGCTACCCCTCTCAATGAAATTGTTTTTCCACAGTGTGTGCCTAGGGCTACTTGAAGAGGAAACAAACAATAGAGACAAAATCTGAGAAACTCCTTTATTTGTCACGTTTCAAAGAGCTATTACGAACCATGTTGGATAGAGAGTTCCAAATTCATCTATCTATATAGGAGAGAACAGAGGGAAACCTAAATATAAAACTGATACTGTAGATGAAGGCTTCAACCTAGAAGAACAAAATTTGGTGAGCCAAGTGGGATTTTGTTGTACTGATCATTACCACCATTATATCATCAAGATTGGGTGAAAAAATATATCTGGTATTTCAGAAACTCGTTAATTCTTAGAAGCTTGGCAACCCCTCTCAATGAAAGTGCTTTTCCACAGATTCTGGCTAGGGGCTACTTGAAGAGGAAACAAACCATGAGGAAGACAAAAACTGTGAACTCCTTTATATTATCAGGGTTTCCAGAGCTACTACG
>NW_027511163.1:0-27730 GCF_048772815.1 Callospermophilus lateralis | reverse complement strand
AATTGGAACTCTAAATCCAACACGGTTCGTAGTAGCTCTTTGAAACTTCACAAAATAAAGGAGTTCTCAGTTTTTGTCTCTATGGTTTGTTTCCTCTTCAAGTAGCCCAAAGCACAGACTGTGGAAAAGCACTTTCATTGAGAGTGGTTGTCAAGCTTCTAAGAATTAACGCGTTTCCGAAATACCAGCATATATTTTTTCAGCCAATCTTGATGATACTTGGTGGAAATGATCAGTACACAAATCCCACTTGGCTCACCCAATTTTATTCTTCTAGGTTGAAGAGTTCATCTACAGTAGTAGTTTTTATATTTAGTTTTCCCTCTGTTCTCTCCTATATAGATAGATGAATGTGGAACTATAAATCCAACATGGTTTGTAGTAGCTCTTTGAAACTTGACAAAATAAAGGAGTTCTCAGTTTTGTCTCTATGGTTTGTTTCCTCTTCAAGTTTCCCTAGGCACAGACTGTGGAAAAGCACTTTCATTGAGAGGTGTTGCCAACCTTCTAAGAATTAACGAGTTTTTGAAATACCTGCAAATATTTTTTCACCCAATCTTGATGACACTTGGTGGTAATGATCAGTACACAAATCCCACTTGGCTCACCAAATTTTGTTCTTCTAGGTTGAACCGTTCGTCTACAGTAGCAGTTTTTATATTTAGATTTCCATCTACTCAATCCTATATAGATAGATGAATTTGGAACTCTAAATCCAACATGGTCTGTAGTAGCGATTTGAAACTTGACAAAATAAAGGAGTTATCAGTTTTTCTCTATGGTTTGTTTCCTCTTCAAGTAGCCCTAGGCACAGACTGTGGAAAAGCACTTTCATCGTAAGGGGTTGTCAAGCTTCTAAGAATTAACGAGTTTCCGAAATACCAGCAAATATTTTTTTACGCAATCTTGATGATACATGGTGTTAATGATCAGTACACAAATCCCACTTGGCTCACCAAATTTTGTTCTTATACGTTGAAGCGTTCGTGTACAGTAGCAGTTTTTATATTTAGGTTTCATTCTGTTCTCTCCAATATAGATAGATGAATTTGGAACTCTAAATCCAACACGGTTCGTAGTAGCTCTTTGAAACTTCACAAAATAAAGGAGTTCTCAGTTTTGTCTCTATGGTTTGTTTCCACTTCAAGTAGCCCGAAGCACAGACTGTGGAAAAGCACTTTCATTGAGAGGGGTTGTCAAGCTTCTAAGAATTAACGCGTTGCCGAAATACCAGCATATATTTTTTCACCCAATCTTGATGATACTTGGTGGTAATGATCAGTACACAAATCCCACTTGGCTCACCAAATTTTGTTCTTCTAGGTTGAAGCGTTCTTCTACAGTAGCAGTTTTTATATTTATATTTCCATCTGCTCTCTCCTATATAGATAGATGAATTTGGAACGCTAAATCCAACATGGTTTGTAGTAGCTCCTTGAAACTTGACAAAATAAAGGAGTTCTCAGTTTTGTCTCTATGGTTTGTTTCCTCTTTAAGTAGCCCAAAGCACAGACTGTGGAAAAGCACTTTCATTGAGAGGGGTTGTCAAGCTTCTAAGAATTAACGAGTTTCCGAAATACCAGCAAATATTTTTTCACCCAATCTTGATGATACTTGGTGGTAATGATCAGTACACAAATCCCACTTGGCTCACCAAATTCTGTTCTTGTAGGTTGAAGCGTTCGTCTACAGAAGCAGTTTTTATATTTAGAATTCCCTCTGCTCTGTCCTAAATAGATAGATGAATTTGGAACTCTAAATCCAACAAGGTTCGTAGTAGCTCTTTGAAACTTCACAAAATAAAGGAGTTCTCAGTTTTGTCTCTATGGTTTGTTTCCTCTTCAAGTAGCCCTAAGCACAGACTGTGGAAAAGCACTTTCATTGAGAGGGGTTGTCAAGCTTCTAAGAATTAACGCATTTCCGAAATACCAGCAAATATTTTTTCACCCAATCTTGATGAAAGTTGGTGGTAATGATCAGTACACAAATCCCACTTGGCTCACCAAATTTTGTTCTTCTAGGTTGAAGCGTTCATCTACAGTAGTAGTTTTTATATTTAGTTTTCCCTCTGTTCTCTCCTATATAGATAGAAGAATGTGGAACTCTAAATCCAACATGGTTTGTAGTAGCTCTTTGAAACTTGACAAAATAAAGATGTTCTCAGTATTGTCTCTATGGTTTGTTTCCTCTTCAAGTAGCCCTAGGCACAGACTGTGGAAAAGCACTTTCATTGAGAGGGGTTGTCAAGCTTCTAAGAATTAACGAGTTTCCGAAATACCAGCAAATATTTTTTCACCCAATCTTGATGATACTTGGTGGTAATGATTTGTACACAAATCCCACTTGGCTCATGAAGTTTTGTTCTTCTAGGGTGAAGCGTTCGTGTACAGTAGCAGTTTTTATATTTAGGTTTCCTTCTATTCTCTCTGATATAGATAGATGAATTTGGAACTCTAAATCCAACATGGTTCGTAGTAGCACTTTGAAACTTGACAAAATAAAAGAGTTCTCAGTTTTGTCTCTAGGGTTTGTTTCCTCTTTAAGTAGCCCTAAGCACAGACTGTGGAAAAGCACTTTCATTGAGAGGAGTTGCCAAGCTTCTAAGAATTAACGACTTCCCGAAATACCAGCAAATATTTTTTCACCCGATCTTGATAATACTTGATGGTAATGATCAGTACACAAATTCCACTTGGCTCACCAAATTTTGTTCTTCTATGTTGAAGCGTTCATCTACAGTAGTAGTTTTTATATTTAGTTTTCCCACTGTTCTCTCTTATATATATAGATGAATTTGGAACTCAAAATTCAACATGGTTAGTAGAAGCTCTTTGAAACTTGACAAAATAAAGGAGTTCTCAGTTTTGTCTCTATGGTTTGTTTTCTCTTTAAGTAGCCCTATGCACAGACTGTGGAAAAGCACTTTCACTGAGAGGGGTTGCCAACCTTCTAAGCATTAACGAGTTTCCGAAATACCTGCAAATATTTTTTCACCCAATCTTGATGATACTTGGTGGTAATGATCAGTACACAAATCCCACTTGGCTCACCAAATTTTGTTCTTCTAGGTTGAAGCGTTCGTCTACAGTAGCAGTTTTTATATTTAGGTTTCCCTCTGTTCTCTCCTATACAGATAGATGAATTTGGAAATCTAAATCCAACATGGTTCGTAGTAGCTCTTTGAAACTTGACAAAATAAAGGAGTTCTCAGTTTTGTCTCTATGGTTTGTTTCCTCTTCCTAGCCCTAGGCACAGACTGTGGAAAAGCACTTTCATTGAGAGGGGTTGCCAAGCTTCTAAGAATTAACGAGTTTCCCAAATACCAGCAAATATTTTTTTCACCCAATCATGATGATACTTGGTGGTAATGATCAGTACACAAATTTCACTTGGCTCACCAAATTTTGTTCTTCTAGGTTGAAGCGTTCATCTACAGTAGTAGTATTTATATTTAGTTTTGCCTCTGTTCTCTCCTATATAGATAGATGAATTTGGAACTCTAAATCCAACATGGTTTGTAGTAGCTCTTTGAAATTTTACAAAATAAAGGAGGTCTTAGTTTTGTCTCCATGGTTTGTTTCCCCTTCAAGTAGCCCTCAGCACAGACTGTGGAAAAGCACTTTCATCGAGAGGGGTTGCCAAGCTTCTAAGAATTAACGATTTTCCGAAATACCAGCAAATATTTTTTCACCCGATCTTGATGATACTTGGTGGTAATGATTAGTACACAAATCCCACTTGGCTCACGAAATTTTGTTCTTCTCGGTTGAAGCGTTCGTGTACAGTAGCAGTTTTTATATTTAGTTTTCCCTCTGTTCTCTCCTATATGGATAGATGAATTTGGAACTCTAAATCCAACATGGTTTGTAGTAGCTCTTTGAAACTTGACAAAATAAAGGAGTTCTCAGTTTTGTCTCTATGGATTGTTTCCTCTTCAAGTAGCCTTAGGCACAGACTGTGGAAAAGCACTTTCATTGAGATGGGTTGCAAAGTTTCTAAGAATTAACGAGTTTCCGAATTACGAGCAAACACTTTTTCACCCAATCTTGATGATACTGTGTGGTAAGGATCAGTACACAAATCCCTCTTTGCTCACCAAATTTTGTTCTTCTAGGTTGAACCGTTCGTCTACAGTAGCAGTTTTTATATTTAGGTTTCCTCTGCTCTCTCCTATATAGATAGATGAATTTGGAACTCTAAATTAAACATGGTTCGTCGTAGCTCTTTGAAACTTGAAAAAATAAAGGAGTTCTCAGTTTTGTCTCTATGGTTTGTTTCCTCTTCAAGTAGCCCTAGGCACAGACTTGGAAAAGCTATTTCATTGAGAGGGGTTGCCAAGCTTCTAAGAATTAACGATTTTCCCAAATACCAGCAAATATTTTTCACCCAATCTTGATGATACTTGGTGGTAATGATCACGACACAAATCCCACTTGGCTCACAAATTTTGTTTTTCTAGGTTGAAGCCTTCATCTACAGTAGTAATTTTTATATTTTGTTTTCCCACTGTTCTCCCCTATATAGATAGAATAAGTTGGAACACTAAATCCAACATGGTTTGTAGTAGCTCTTTGAAACTTTACAAAATAAAGGAGTTCTCAGTTTTGTCTCTATGGTTTGTTTCCTCTTCAAGTAGCCTTCAGCACAGATTGTTTAAAAGCACTTTCATTGAGAGGGGTTGCCAAGCTTCTAAGAATTAATGAGTTTCCGAAATACCAGCAAATATTTTTTCACCCGATCTTGATGATACTTGGTGGTAATGATTAGTACACAAATCCCAATTGGCTCACGTAATTTGGTTCTTCTAGGTTGAAGCGTTCGTGTACAGTAGCAGTTTTTATATTTAGGTTTCCTTCTGTTCTCTCCTATATAGATAGATGAATTTGAAACTCTAAATCCAACATGGTTTGTAGTAGCTCTTTGAAACGTGACAAAATAAAGGAGTTCTCAGTTTTGTCTCTATGGTTTGTTTCCTCTTCAAGTAGCCATAGGCACAGTTTGTGGAAAAGCACTTTCATTGAGATGGGTTGCCAAGCTTCTAAGAATTAACGAGTTTCCGAAATACGAGCAAACACTTTTTCACCCAATCTTGATGATACTTTTTGGTAATAATCAGTACACAAATCCCACTTGGCTCACCAATTTTGTTCTTCTAGGTTGAAGCGTTCATCTACAGTAGCAGTTTTTATATTTAGGTTTCCTCTGCTTTCTCCTATATAGATAGATGAATTTGGAACTCTAAATCCAACATGGTTCATAGTAGCTCTTTGAAACTTGACAAAATAAAGGAGTTCTCAGTTTTGTCTCTATGGTTTGTTTCCTCTTCAAGTAGCCCTAGGCACAGACTGTAGAAAAGCAATTTCATTGAGAGGGGTTGCCAAGCTTCCAAGAATTAACGAGTTTCCGAAATACCAGCAAATATTTTTTCACCCAATCTTGATGATACTTGGTGTTAATTATCAGTACACAAATCCCACTTGGCTCACCAAATTTTGTTCTTCTAGGTTGAAGCGTTCGTCTACAGTAGCAGTTTTTATATTTAGGTTTCCCTCTGTTCTCTCATATATAGATAGATGAATTTGGAAATCTAAATCCAACATGGTTCGTAGAAGCTCTTTGAAACTTGACAAAATAAAGGAGTTCTCAGTTTTGTCTCTATGGTTTGTTTCCTCTTCACATAGCCCTAGGCACAGACTGTGGAAAAGCACTTTCATTGAAAGGGGTTGCCAAGCTTCTAAGAATTAACGAGTTTCCGAAATACCAGCAAATATTTTTTTCACCCAATCTTGATGATACTTGATGGTAATGATCAGTTCACAAATTCCACTTGGCTCACCAAATTTTGTTCTTCTAGGTTGAAGCGTTCATCTACAGTAGCAGTTTTTATATTTAGTTTTCCCACTGTTCTCTCTTATATATATAGATGAATTTGGAACTCAAAATTCAACATGGTTAGTAGAAGCTCTTTGAAACTTGACAAAATAAAAGAGTTCTCAGTTTTGTCTCTATGGTTTGTTTTATCTTTAAGTAGCCCTATGCACAGACTGTGGAAAAGCACTTTCACTGAGAGGGGTTGCCAACCTTCTAAGAATTAACGAGTTTCCGAAATACCTGCAAATATTTTTTCACCCAATCTTGATGATACTTGGTGGTAATGATCAGTACACAAATCCCACTTGGCTCACCAAATTTTGTTCTTCTAGGTTGAAGCGTTCGTCTACAGTAGCAGTTTTTATATTTAGGTTTCCCTCTGTTCTCTCCTATACGGATAGATGAATTTGGAAATCTAAATCCAACATGGTTCGTAGTAGCTCTTTGAAACTTGACAAAATAAAGGAGTTCTCAGTTTTGTCTCTATGGTTTGTTTCCTCTTCAAGTAGCCATAGGCACAGTTTGTGGAAAAGCACTTTCATTGAGATGGGTTGCCAAGCTTCTAAGAATTAACGAGTTTCCGAAATACGAGAAAACACTTTTTCACCCAATCTTGATGATACTTTGTGGTAATGATCAGTACACAAATCCCACTTGGCTCACCAATTTTGTTCTTCTAGGTTGAAGCGTTCATCTACAGTAACAGTTTTTATATTTAGGTTTCCTCTGCTTTCTCCTATATGGATAGATGAATTTGGAACTCTAAATCCAACATGGTTCATAGTAGCTCTTTGAAACTTGACAAAATAAAGGAGTTCTCAGTTTTGTCTCTATGGTTTGTTTCCTCTTCAAGTAGCCCTAGGAACAGACTGTAGAAATGCAATTTCATTGAGAGGGGTTGCCAAGCTTCCAAGAATTAACGAGTTTCCGAAATACCAGCAAATATTTTCTCACCCAATCTTGATGATACTTGGTGTTAATGATCAGTACACAAATCCCATTTGGCTCACCAAATTTTGTTCTTCTAGGTTGAAGCGTTCGTCTACAGTAGCTGTTTTTATATTTAGGTTTCCCTCTGTTCTCTCATATATAGATAGATGAATTGGGAAATCTAAATCCAACATGGTTCGTAGAAGCTCTTTGAAACTTGACAAAATAAAGGAGTTCTCAGTTTTGTCTCTATGATTTGTTTCCTCTTCACATAGCCCTAGGCACAGACTGTGGAAAAGCACTTTCATTGAAAAGGGTTGCCAAGCTTCTAAGAATTAACGAGTTTCCGAAATACCAGCAAATATTTTTTTCACCCAATCTTGATGATACTTGATGGTAATGATCAGTACACAAATTCCACTTGGCTCACCAAATTTTGTTCTTCTAGGTTGAAGCGTTCATCTACAGTTGTAGTTTTTATATTTAGTTTTCCCACTGTTCTCTCTTATATATATAGATGAATTTGGAACTCAAAATTCAACATGGTTAGTAGAAGCTCTTTGAAACTTGACAAAATAAAGGAGTTCTCAGTTTTGTCTCTATGGTTTGTTTTCTCTTTAAGTAGCCCTATGCACAGACTGTGGAAAAGCACTTTCACTGAGAGGGGTTGCCAACCTTCTAAGAATTAACGAGTTTCCGAAATACCTGCAAATATTTTTTCACCCAATCTTGATGATACTTTGTTTTAATGATCAGTACACAAATCCCACTTGGCTCACCAAATTTTGTTCTTCTATGTTGAAGCGTTCGTCTACAGTAGCAGTTTTTATATTTAGGTTTCCCTCTGTTCTCTCCTATATAGATAGATGAATTTGGAACTCTAAATCCAACATGGTTTGTAGTAGCTCTTTGAAACTTTACAAAATAAAGGAGGTCTTAGTTTTGTCTCCATGGTTTGTTTCCCCTTCAAGTAGCCCTCAGCACAGACTGTGGAAAAGCACTTTCATCGAGAGGGGTTGCCAAGCTTCTAAGAATTAACGATTTTCCGAAATACCAGCAAATATTTTTTCACCCGATCTTGATGATACTTGGTGGTAATGATTAGTACACAAATCCCACTTGGCTCACGAAATTTTGTTCTTCTCGGTTGAAGCGTTCGTGTACAGTAGCAGTTTTTATATTTAGTTTTCCCTCTGTTCTCTCCTATATGGATAGATGAATTTGGAACTCTAAATCCAACATGGTTTGTAGTAGCTCTTTGAAACTTGACAAAATAAAGGAGTTCTCAGTTTTGTCTCTATGGATTGTTTCCTCTTCAAGTAGTCTTAGGCACAGACTGTGGAAAAGCACTTTCATTGAGATGGGTTGCAAAGTTTCTAAGAATTAACGAGTTTCCGAATTACGAGCAAACACTTTTTCACCCAATCTTGATGATACTGTGTGGTAATGATCAGTACACAAATCCCTCTTGGCTCACCAAATTTTGTTCTTCTAGGTTGAACCGTTCGTCTACAGTAGCAGTTTTTATATTTAGGTTTCCTCTGCTCTCTCCTATATAGATAGATGAATTTGGAACTCTAAATTAAACATGGTTCGTCGTAGCTCTTTGAAACTTGAAAAAATAAAGGAGTTCTCAGTTTTGTCTCTATGGTTTGTTTCCTCTTCAAGTAGCCCTAGGCACAGACTTGGAAAAGCTATTTCATTGAGAGGGGTTGCCAAGCTTCTAAGAATTAACGATTTTCCCAAATACCAGCAAATATTTTTCACCCAATCTTGATGATACTTGGTGGTAATGATCAGGACACAAATACCACTTGGCTCACAAATTTTGTTCTTCTAGGTTGAAGCCTTCATCTACAGTAGTAATTTTTATATTTTGTTTTCCCACTGTTCTCCCCTATATAGATATATTAAGTTGGAACACTAAATCCAACATGGTTTGTAGTAACTCTTTGAAACTTTACAAAATAAAGGAGTTCTCAGTTTTGTCTCTATGGTTTGTTTCCTCTTCATGTAGCCTTCAGCACAGATTGTTTAAAAGCACTTTCATTGAGAGGGGTTGCCAAGCTTCTAAGAATTAATGAGTTTCCGAATACCAGCAAATATTTTTTCACCCGATCTTGATGATACTTGGTGGTAATGATTAGTACACAAATCCCAATTGGCTCACGTAATTTTGTTCTTCTAGGTTGAAGCGTTCGTGTACAGTAGCAGTTTTTATATTTAGGTTTCCTTCTGTTCTCTCCTATATAGACAGATGAATTTGAAACTCTAAATCCAACATGGTTTGTAGTAGCTCTTTGAAACTTGACAAAATAAAGGAATTCTCAGTTTTGTCTCTATGGTTTGTTTCCTCTTCAAGTAGCCATAGGCACAGTTTGTGGAAAATCACTTTCATTGAGATGGGTTGCCAAGCTTCTAAGAATTAACGAGTTTCCGAAATACGAGCAAACACTTTTTCACCCAATCTTGATGATACTTGGTGGTAATGATCAGTACACAAATCCCACTTGGCTCACCAAATTTTGTTCTTCTAGGTTGAAGCGTTCGTCTACAGTAGCAGTTTTTATATTTAGGTTTCCTCTGCTTTCTCCTATATAGATAGATGAATTTGGAACTCTAAATCCAACATGGTTCATAGTAGCTCTTTGAAACTTGACAAAATAAAGGAGTTCTCAGTTTTGTCTCTATGGTTTGTTTTATCTTTAAGTAGCCCTATGCACAGACTGTGGAAAAGCACTTTCACTGAGAGGGGTTGCCAACCTTCTAAGAATTAACGAGTTTCCGAAATACCTGCAAATATTTTTTCACCCAATCTTGATGATACTTGGTGGTAATGATCAGTACACAAATCCCACTTGGCTCACCAATTTTGTTCTTCTAGGTTGAAGCGTTCATCTACAGTAGCAGTTTTTATATTTAGGTTTCCTCTGCTTTCTCCTATATAGATAGATGAATTTGGAACTCTAAATCCAACATGGTTCATAGTAGCTCTTTGAAACTTGACAAAATAAAGGAGTTCTCAGTTTTGTCTCTATGGTTTGTTTCCTCTTCAAGTAGCCCTAGGAACAGACTGTAGAAATGCAATTTCATTGAGAGGGGTTGCCAAGCTTCCAAGAATTAACGAGTTTCCGAAATACCAGCAAATATTTTCTCACCCAATCTTGATGATACTTGGTGTTAATGATCAGTACACAAATCCCATTTGGCTCACCCAATTTTGTTCTTCTAGGTTGAAGCGTTCGTCTACAGTAGCAGTTTTTATATTTAGGTTTCCCTCTGTTCTCTCATATATAGATAGATGAATTGGGAAATCTAAATCCAACATGGTTCGTAGAAGCTCTTTGAAACTTGACAAAATAAAGGAGTTCTCAGTTTTGTCTCTATGATTTGTTTCCTCTTCACATAGCCCTAGGCACAGACTGTGGAAAAGCACTTTCATTGAAAAGGGTTGCCAAGCTTCTAAGAATTAACGAGTTTCCGAAATACCAGCAAATATTTTTTTCACCCAATCTTGATGATACTTGATGGTAATGATCAGTACACAAATTCCACTTGGCTCACCAAATTTTGTTCTTCTAGGTTGAAGCGTTCATCTACAGTTGTAGTTTTTATATTTAGTTTTCCCACTGTTCTCTCTTATATATATAGATGAATTTGGAACTCAAAATTCAACATGGTTAGTAGAAGCTCTTTGAAACTTGACAAAATAAAGGAGTTCTCAGTTTTGTCTCTATGGTTTGTTTTCTCTTTAAGTAGCCCTATGCACAGACTGTGGAAAAGCACTTTCACTGAGAGGGGTTGCCAACCTTCTAAGAATTAATGAGTTTCCGAAATACCTGCAAATATTTTTTCACCCAATCTTGATGATACTTTGTTTTAATGATCAGTACACAAATCCCACTTGGCTCACCAAAATTTTGTTCTTCTAGGTTGAAGCGTTCGTCTACAGTAGCAGTTTTTATATTTAGGTTTCCCTCTGTTCTCTCCTATATAGATAGATGAATTTGGAACTCTAAATCCAACATGGTTTGTAGTAGCTCTTTGAAACTTTACAAAATAAAGGAGGTCTTAGTTTTGTCTCCATGGTTTGTTTCCCCTTCAAGTAGCCCTCAGCACAGACTGTGGAAAAGCACTTTCATCGAGAGGGGTTGCCAAGCTTCTAAGAATTAACGATTTTCCGAAATACCAGCAAATATTTTTTCACCCGATCTTGATGATACTTGGTGGTAATGATTAGTACACAAATCCCACTTGGCTCACGAAATTTTGTTCTTCTCGGTTGAAGCGTTCGTGTACAGTAGCAGTTTTTATATTTAGTTTTCCCTCTGTTCTCTCCTATATGGATAGATGAATTTGGAACTCTAAATCCAACATGGTTTGTAGTAGCTCTTTGAAACTTGACAAAATAAAGGAGTTCTCAGTTTTGTCTCTATGGATTGTTTCCTCTTCAAGTAGTCTTAGGCACAGACTGTGGAAAAGCACTTTCATTGAGATGGGTTGCAAAGTTTCTAAGAATTAACGAGTTTCCGACTTACGAGCAAACACTTTTTCACCCAATCTTGATGATACTGTGTGGTAATGATCAGTACACAAATCCCTCTTGGCTCACCAAATTTTGTTCTTCTAGGTTGAACCGTTCGTCTACAGTAGCAGTTTTTATATTTAGGTTTCCTCTGCTCTCTCCTATATAGATAGATGAATTTGGAACTCTAAATTAAACATGGTTCGTCGTAGCTCTTTGAAACTTGACAAAATAAAGGAGTTCTCAGTTTTGTCTCTATGGTTTGTTTCCTCTTCAAGTAGCCCTAGGCACAGACTTGGAAAAGCTATTTCATTGAGAGGGGTTGCCAAGCTTCTAAGAATTAACGATTTTCCCAAATACCAGCAAATATTTTTCACCCAATCTTGATGATACTTGGTGGTAATGATCAGGACACAAATCCCACTTGGCTCACAAATTTTGTTCTTCTAGGTTGAAGCCTTCATCTACAGTAGTAATTTTTATATTTTGTTTTCCCACTGTTCTCCCCTATATAGATAGATTAAGTTGGAACACTAAATCCAACATGGTTTGTAGTAACTCTTTGAAACTTTACAAAATAAAGGAGTTCTCAGTTTTGTCTCTATGGTTTGTTTCCTCTTCAAGTAGCCTTCAGCACAGATTGTTTAAAAGCACTTTCATTGAGAGGGGTTGCCAAGCTTCTAAGAATTAATGAGTTTCCGAATACCAGCAAATATTTTTTCACCCGATCTTGATGATACTTGGTGGTAATGATTAGTACACAAATCCCAATTGGCTCACGTAATTTTGTTCTTCTAGGTTGAAGCGTTCGTGTACAGTAGCAGTTTTTATATTTAGGTTTCCTTCTGTTCTCTCCTATATAGACAGATGAATTTGAAACTCTAAATCCAACATGGTTTGTAGTAGCTCTTTGAAACTTGACAAAATAAAGGAGTTCTCAGTTTTGTCTCTATGGTTTGTTTCCTCTTCAAGTAGCCATAGGCACAGTTTGTGGAAAGTCACTTTCATTGAGATGGGTTGCCAAGCTTCTAAGAATTAACGAGTTTCCGAAATACGAGCAAACACTTTTTCACCCAATCTTGATGATACGTTGTGGTAATGATCAGTACACAAATCCCACTTGGCTCACAAATTTTGTTCTTCTAGGTTGAAGCGTTCATCTACAGTAGCAGTTTTTATATTTAGGTTTCCTCTGCTTTCTCCTATATAGATAGATGAATTTGGAACTCTAAATCCAACATGGTTCATAGTAGCTCTTTGAAACTTGACAAAATAAAGGACTTCTCAGTTTTGTCTCTATGGTTTGTTTCCTCTTCAAGTAGCCCTAGGCACAGACTGTAGAAAAGCAATTTCATTGAGAGGGGTTGCCAAGCTTCCAAGAATTAACGAGTTTCCGAAATACCAGCAAATATTTTTTCACCCAATCTTGATGATACTTGGTGTTAATTATCAGTACACAAATCCCACTTGGCTCACCAAATTTTGTTCTTCTAGGTTGAAGCGTTCGTCTACAGTAGCAGTTTTTATATTTAGGTTTCCCTCTGTTCTCTCATATATAGATAGATGAATTTGGAAATCTAAATCCAACATGGTTCGTAGAAGCTCTTTGAAACTTGACAAAATAAAGGAGTTCTCAGTTTTGTCTCTATGGTTTGTTTCCTCTTCACATAGCCCTAGGCACAGACTGTGGAAAAGCACTTTCATTGAAAGGGGTTGCCAAGCTTCTAAGAATTAACGAGTTTCCGAAATACCAGCAAATATTTTTTTTCACCCAATCTTGATGATACTTGATGGTAATGATCAGTACACAAATTCCACTTGGCTCACCAAATTTTGTTCTTCTAGGTTGAAGCGTTCATCTACAGTAGTAATTTTTATATTTAGTTTTCCCACTGTTCTCTCTTATATATATAGATGAATTTGGAACTCAAAATTCAACATGGTTAGTAGAAGCTCTTTGAAACTTGACAAAATAAAAGAGTTCTCAGTTTTGTCTCTATGGTTTGTTTTATCTTTAAGTAGCCCTATGCACAGACTGTGGAAAAGCACTTTCACTGAGAGGGGTTGCCAACCTTCTAAGAATTAAAGAGTTTCCGAAATACCTGAAAATATTTTTTCACCCAATCTTGATGATACTTGGTGGTAATGATCAGTACACAAATCCCACTTGGCTCACCAAATTTTGTTCTTCTAGGTTGAAGCGTTCGTCTACAGTAGCAGTTTTTATATTTAGGTTTCCTCTGCTCTCTCCTATATAGATAGATGAATTTGGAACTCTAAATTAAACATGGTTCGTCGTAGCTCTTTGAAACTTGAAAAAATAAAGGAGTTCTGAGTTTTGTCTCTATGGTTTGTTTCCTCTTCAAGTAGCCCTAGGCACAGACTTGGAAAAGCAATTTCATTGAGAGGGGTTGCCAAGCTTCTAAGAATTAACGATTTTCCCAAACACCAGCAAATATTTTTCACCCAATCTTGATGATACTTGGTGGTAATGATCAGGACACAAATCCGACTTGGCTCACCAAATTTTGTTCTTCTAGGTTGAAGCGTTCATCTACAGTAGTAGTTTTTATATTTTGTTTTCCCACTGTTCTCCCCTATATGGATAGATGAAGTTGGAACACTAAATCCAACATGGTTTGTAGTAGCTCTTTGAAACTTTACAAAATAAAGGAGTTCTCAGTTTTGTCTCTATGGTTTGTTTCCTCTTCAAGTAGCCTTCAGCACAGATTGTTTAAAAGCACTTTCATTGAGAGGGGTTGCCAACCTTCTAAGAATTAATGAGTTTCCGAAAACCAGGATATATTTTTTCACCCGATCTTGATGATACTTGGTGGTAATGATTAGTACACAAATCCCAATTGGCTCACGTAATTTTGTTCTTCTAGGTTGAAGCGTTCGTGTACAGTAGCAGTTTTTATATTTAGGTTTCCTTCTCTTCTCTCCTATATAGATAGATGAATTTGGAACTCTAAATCCAACATGGTTTGTAGTAGCTCTTTGAAACTTGACAAAATAAAAAAGTTCTCAGTTTTGTCTCTATGGTTTGTTCCTCTTCAAGTAGCCCTCAGCACAGACTGTGGAAAAGCACTTTCATTGAGAGAAGTTGCCAAGCTTCTAAGAATTAACGAGTTTCCGAAATACAAGGAAATATTTTTTCACCCGATCTTGATAATACTTGGTGGTAATGATTAGTACACAAATCCGACTTGGCTCACCAAATTTTGTTCTTCTAGGTTGAAGCGTTCGTGTACAGTAGCAGATTTTTATTTAGGTTTCCTTCTGTTGTCTCCTATATAAATAGATGAATTTGGAACTCTAAATCCAACATGGTTTGTTGTAGCTCTTTGAATCTTGACAAATAAAGGAGTTCTCAGTTTTGTCTCTATGGTTTGTTTCCTCTTCAAGTAGCCCTAGGCACAGACTGTGGAACAGCACTCTCATCGAGAGGGGTTGCCAACCTTCTAAGAATTAACGAGTTTCCGAAATACCTGCAAATATTTTTTCACCCGATCTTGATGATACTTGTTGGTAATGATTAGTACACAAATCCGACTTGGCTCACCAAATTTTGTTCTTCTAGGTTGAAGCGTTCGTGTACAGTAGCAGTTTTTTATTTAGTTTTCCTTCTGTTGTCTCCTATATAAATAGATGAATTTGGAACTCTAAATCCAACATGGTTTGTTGTAGCTCTTTGAATTTTGACAAATAAAGGAGTTCTCAGTTTTGTCTCTATGGTTTGTTTCCTCTTCAAGTAGCCCTAGGCACAGACTGTGGAACAGCACTCTCATCGAGAGGGGTTGCCAACCTTCTAAGAATTAACGAGTTTCCGAAATACCTGCAAATATTTTTTCACCCAATCTTGATGATACTTGGTGGTAATGATCAGTACACAAGTCCCACTTGGGTCACCAATTTTGTTCTTCTAGGTTGAAGCGTTCGTCTACAGTAGCAGTTTTTATATTTAGGTTTCCATCTGCTCTCTCCTATACAGATAGATGAATTTGGAACTCTAAATCCAACATGGTTTGTAGTAGCTCTTTAAAACTTGACAAAATAAAGGAGTGCTCAGTTTTGTCTCTATGCTTTGTTTCCTCTTTAAGTAGCCCTATGCACAGACTGTGTAAAAGCACTTTCATTGAGAGTGGTTGTCGAGCTTCTAAGAATTAACGAGTTTCCAAAATACCAGCAAATATTTTTTCACCCAATCTTGATGATACTTGGTGGTAATGATCAGTACACAAATCTCACTTGGCTCACCAAATTTTGTTCTTGTAGGTTGAAGCGTTCGTCTATAGTAGCAGTTTTTATATTTAGGATTCCCTCTTCTCTCCTATATAGATAGATGAATTTTACTCTAAATCCATCATGGTTTGTAGTAGCTCTTTGAAACATGACAAAATAAAGGAGTTCTCAGTTTTGTCTCTATGGTTTGTTTCCTCTTCAAGTAGCCCTAGGCATAGACTTTGGAAAAGCACTTTCATTGAGAGGGGTTGCGAACTTTCTAAGAATTAAAAAGTTTCATAAATACCTGCAAATATTTTTTCACCCAATCTTGATGATACATTGTGGTAATGATCAGTACACAAATCCCACTTGGCTCACCAAATTTTGGTCTTCTAGGTTGAAGCGTTCGTCTACAGTAGTAGTTTTTATATTTAGGTTTCCATCTGCACTCACCATTATTGATAGATGAATTTGAAACCCTAAATCCAACATGGTTTGTAGTAGCTCTTTGAAACTTGACAAAATAAAGGAGTTCTCAGTTTTGTCTCTATGGTTTGTTTCCTCTTTAAGTAGCCCTAAGCACAGACTGAGTAAAAGCACTTTCATTGAGAGGGGTTGCCTACCTTCAAAGAATTAACAAGTTTCCGAAATACGAGCGAACACTTTTTCACCCAATCTTGATGATACTTGGTGGTAATGATCAGTACCTAAATCCCACTTGGCTCACCAAATTTTGTTCTTCTAGGTTGAAGCGTTCGTCTGCAGTAGTAGTTTGTATATTTAGGTTTCCATCTGCTCTCTCCTATATAGATAGATGAATTTGGAACTCTAAATCGAACATGGTTTGTAGTAGCTCTTTGAAACTTGACAAAATAAAGGAGTGCTCAGTTTTGTCTCTATGCTTTGTTTCCTCTTTAAGTAGTCCTATGCACAGACTGTGGAAAAGCACTTTCATTGAGAGGGGTTGCCAAGCTTCTAAGAATTAACGAGTTTCCGAAATACCAGCAAATATTTTTTCACCCAATCTTGAGGATACTTGGGGGTAATGAACAGTACTCAAATCCCACTTGGCTCACCAAATTTTGTTCTTCTAGGTTGAAGCGTTCGTCTACAGTAGCAGTTTTTATATTTAGGTTTCCCTCTGTTCTCTCCTATATAGATAGATGAATTTGGAAATCTAAATTCAACATGGTTCGTAGTAGCTCTTTGAAACTTGACAAAATAAAGGAGTTCTCAGTTTTGTCTCTATGTTTTGTTTCCTCTTCACGTAGCCCTAGGCTCAGACTCTGGAAAAGCACTTTCATTGAGAGGGGTTGCCAAGCTTCTAAGAATTAACGAGTTTCCGAAATACCAGCAAATATTTTTTTCACCAAATCTTGATGATACTTGGTGGTAATGATCAGTACACAAGTCTCATTTGGCTCACCAAATTTTGTTCTTATAGGTTGAAGCGTTCTTGTACAGTAGCAGTTTTTATATTTAGGTTTCCTTCTGTTCTCTCCAATATAGATAGATGAATTTGGAACTCTAAATCCAACATGGTTTGGAGTAGCTCTTTGAAACTTGACAAAATAAAGGAGTTCTCAGTTTTGTATCTATTGTTTGTTTCCTCTTCAAGTAGCCCTAGGCACAGACTGTGGAAAAGCACTTTCATTGAGAGGGTTGCCAAACTTCTAAGAATTAACGAGTTTCCGAAATACTTGCAAATATTTTTTCACCCAATATTGATGATACTTGGTGGTAATGATCAGTACACAAATCCCACGTGGCTCACCACATTTTGTTCTTCTAGGTTGAAGCGTTCGTCTACAGAAGCAGTTTTTATATTTAAGATTCCCTCTGCTCTGTCCTATATAGATAGATGAATTTGCAACTCTAAATCCAACACGGTTCGTAGTAGCTCTTTGAAACTTCACAAAATAAAGGAGTTCTCTGTTTTGTCTCTATGGTTTGTTTCCTCTTCAAGTAGCAAGAAGCACAGACTGTGGAAAAGCACTTTCATTGAGAGGGGTTGTCAAGCTTCTAAGAATTAACGCATTTCCGAAATACCAGCATATATTTTTTCACCCAATCTTGATGATACTTGGCGGTAATGATCAGTACACAAATCCCACTTGGCTCACCAAATTTTGTTCTTCTAGGTTGATGCGTTCGTCTACACTAGCAGTTTTTATATTTATATTTCCATCTGCTCTCTCCTATATAGATAGATGAATTTGGAACTCTAAATCCAACATGGTTTGTAGTAGCTCCTTGAAACTTGACAAAATAAAGGAGTTCTAGTTTTGTCTCTATGGTTTGTTTCCTCTTTAAGTAGCCCAAAGCACAGACTGTGGAAAAGCACTTTCATTGAGAGGGGTTGTCAAGCTTCTAAGAATTATCGAGTTTCCGAAATACCAGCAAATATTTTTACACCCAATCTTGATGATACTTGGTGGTAATGATCAGTACACAAATCCCACTTGGCTCACCAAATTTTGTTCTTCTAGGTTGAAGCGTTCGTCTACAGAAGCAGTTTTTATATTTAGGATTCCCTCTGCTCTGTCCTAAATAGATAGATGAATTTGGAACTCTAAATCCAACAAGGTTTGTAGTAGCTCTTTGAAACTTTACAAAATAAAGGAGTTCTCAGTTTTGTCTCTATGGTTTGTTTCCTCCTCAAGTAGCCCTAAGCACAGACTGTGGAAAAGCACTTTCATTGAGAGGGGTTGTCAAGCTTCTAAGAATTAACGCATTTCCGAAATACAAGCAAATATTTTTTCACCCAATCTTGATGAAACTTGGTGGTAATGATCAGTACACAAATCCCACTTGGCTCACCAAATTTTGTTCTTCTAGGTTGAAGCGTTCATCTACAGTAGTAGTTTTTATATTTAGTTTTCCCTCTGTTCTCTCCTATATAGATAGATGAATGTGGAACTCTAAATCCAACATGGTTTGTAGTAGCTCTTTGAAACTTGACAAAATAAAGGAGTTCTCAGTTTTGTCTCTATGGTTTGTTTCCGCTTTAAGTAGCCCTAAGCACAGACTGTGTAAAAGCACTTTCATTGAGAGGGGTTGCCAAGCTTCTAATAATTAACGAGTTTCCCAAATACCAGCAAATATTTTTCACCCAATCTTGATGATTCTTGGTGGTAATGATCAGGACACAAATCCCACTTGGCTCACCAAATTTTGTTCTTCTAGGTTTAAGCGTTCATCTACAGTAGTAGTTTTTATATTTAGTTTTCCCTCTGTTCTCTCCTATATAGATAGATGAATGTGGAACTCTAAATCCAACATGATTTGTAGTAGCTCTTTGAAACTTGACAAAATAAAAAAGGTCTCAGTTTTGTCTCTATGGTTTTTTCCTCTTCAAGTAGCCCTCAGCACAGACTGTGGAAAAGCACTTTCATTGAGAGGGGTTGCCAAGCTTCTAAGAATTAAAGACTTCCCGAAATACCAGCAAATATTTTTTCACCCGATCTTGATCATACTTGGTGAAAATGATTAGTACACAAATCCCACTTGGCTCACGAAATTTTGTTCTTCTAGGTTGAAGCGTTCGTGTACAGTAGCAGTTTTATATTTAGGTTTCCTTCTGTTCTCTCCTATATAGATAGATGAATTTGGAACTCTAAATCCCACGTGGTTTGTAGTATCTCTTTGAAACTTGACAAAATAAAGGAGTTCTCAGTTTTGTCTCTATGGTTTGTTTAGTCTTCATGTAGCCCTAGGCACAGACTGTGGAAAAGCACTTTCATCGAGAGGGGTTGCCAAGCTTCTAAGAATTAACGAGTTTCCGAAATACCAGCAAATATTTCTTTTACCCAATCTTGATGATACTTGGTGGTAATGATCAGTACACAAATCCCTCTTGGCTCACCAAATTTTGTTCTTCTAGGTTGAAGCGTTCGTGTACAGAAGCAGTTTTTATATTTAGGTTTCCTTTTGTTCTCTCCTATATAGATAGATGAATTTGGAACTCTAAATCCAACATGGTTTGGAGTAGCTCTTTGAAACTTGACAAAATAAAGGAGTTCTCAGTTTTGTATCTATGGTTTGTTTCCTCTTCAAGTAGCCCTAGGCACAGACTGTGGAAAAGCACTTTCATTGAGAGGGGTTGCCAAGCTTCTAAGAATTAACGAGTATCCGAAATACCTGCAAATATTTTTTCACCCAATATTGATGATACTTGTTGGTAATGATCAGTACACAAATCCCACTTGGCTCAAAATTTTGTTCTTCTAGGTTGAAGCGTTCATCTACAGAAGCAGTTTTTATATTTAAGATTCCCTCTGCTCTGTCCTATATAGATAGATGAATTTGGAACTCTAAATCCAACACGGTTCGTAGTAGCTCTTTGAAACTTCACAAAATAAAGGAGTTCTCAGTTTTGTCTCTATGGTTTGTTTCCTCTTCAAGTAGCCCAAAGCACAGACTGTGGAAAAGCACTTTCATTGAGAGGGGTTGTCAAGCTTCTAAGAATTAACGCGTTTCCAAAATACCAGCATATATTTTTTCAGCCAATCTTGATGATACTTGGTGGAAATGATCAGTACACAAATCCCACTTGGCTCACCCAATTTTATTCTTCTAGGTTGAAGAGTTCATCTACAGTAGTAGTTTTTATATTTAGTTTTCCCTCTCTTCTCTCCTATATAGATAGATGAATGTGGAACTATAAATCCAACATGGTTTGTAGTAGCTCTTTGAAACTTGACAAAATAAAGGAGTTTTCAGTTTTGTCTCTATGGTTTGTTTCCTCTTCAAGTTTCCCTAGGCACAGACTGTGGAAAAGCACTTTCATTGAGAGGTGTTGCCAACCTTCTAAGAATTAACGAGTTTTTGAAATACCTGCAAATATTTTTTCACCCAATCTTGATGATACTTGGTGGTAATGATCAGTACACAAATCCCACTTGGCTCACCAAATTTTGTTCTTCTAGGTTGAACCGTTCGTCTACAGTAGCAGTTTTTATATTTAGATTTCCATCTACTCAATCCTATATAGATAGATGAATTTGGAACTCTAAATCCAACATGGTTTGTAGTAGCGATTTGAAACTTGACAAAATAAAGGAGTTATCAGTTTTTTCTCTATGGTTTGTTTCCTCTTCAAGTAGCCCTAGGCACAGACTGTGGAAAAGCACTTTCATCGTAAGGGGTTGTCAAGCTTCTAAGAATTAACGAGTTTCCGAAATACCAGCAAATATTTTTTTACGCAATCTTGATGATACATGGTGGTAATGATCAGTACACAAATCCCACTTGGCTCACCAAATTTTGTTCTTATACGTTGAAGCGTTCGTGTACAGTAGCAGTTTTTATATTTAGGTTTCATTCTGTTCTCTCCAATATAGATAGATGAATTTGGAACTCTAAATCCAACACGGTTCGTAGTAGCTCTTTGAAACTTCACAAATTAAAGGAGTTCTCAGTTTTGTCTCTATGGTTTGTTTCCTCTTCAAGTAGCCCGAAGCACAGACTGTGGAAAAGCACTTTCATTGAGAGGGGTTGTCAAGCTTCTAAGAATTAACGCGTTGCCGAAATACCAGCATATATTTTTTCACCCAATCTTGATGATACTTGGTGGTAATGATCAGTACACAAATCCCACTTGGCTCACCAAATTTTGTTCTTCTAGGTTGAAGCGTTCTTCTACAGTAGCAGTTTTTATATTTATATTTCCATCTGCTCTCTCCTATATAGATAGATGAATTTGGAACGCTAAATCCAACATGGTTTGTAGTAGCTCCTAGAAACTTGACAAAATAAAGGAGTTCTCAGTTTTGTCTCTATGGTTTGTTTCCTCTTTAAGTAGCCCAAAGCACAGACTGTGGAAAAGCACTTTCATTGAGAGGGGTTGTCAAGCTTCTAAGAATTAACGAGTTTCCAAAATACCAGCAAATATTTTTTCACCCAATCTTGATGATACTTGGTGGTAATGATCAGTACACAAATCCCACTTGGCTCACCAAATTTTGTTCTTCTAGGTTGAAGCGTTCGTCTACAGAAGCAGTTTTTATATTTAGAATTCCCTCTGCTCTGTCCTAAATAGATAGATGAATTTGGAACTCTAAATCCAACAAGGTTCGTAGTAGCTCTTTGAAACTTCACAAAATAAAGGAGTTCTCAGTTTTGTCTCTATGGTTTGTTTCCTCTTCAAGTAGCCCTAAGCACAGACTGTGGAAAAGCACTTTCATTGAGAGGGGTTGTCAAGCTTCTAAGAATTAACGCATTTCCAAAATACCAGCAAATATTTTTTCACCCAATCTTGATGAAAGTTGGTGGTAATGATCAGTACACAAATCCCACTTGGCTCACCAAATTTTGTTCTTCTAGGTTGAAGCGTTCATCTACAGTAGTAGTTTTTATATTTAGTTTTCCCTCTGTTCTCTCCTATATAGATAGAAGAATGTGGAACTCTAAATCCAACATGGTTTGTAGTAGCTCTTTGAAACTTGACAAAATAAAGATGTTCTCAGTATTGTCTCTATTGTTTGTTTCCTCTTCAAGTAGCCCTAGGCACAGACTGTGGAAAAGCACTTTCATTGAGAGGGGTTGTCAAGCTTCTAAGAATTAACGAGTTTCCGAAATACCAGCAAATATTTTTTCACCCAATCTTGATGATACTTGGTGGTAATGATTTGTACACAAATCCCACTTGGCTCATGAAGTTTTGTTCTTCTAGGGTGAAGCGTTCGTGTACAGTAGCAGTTTTTATATTTAGGTTTCCTTCTGTTCTCTCTGATATAGATAGATGAATTTGGAACTCTAAATCCAACATGGTTCGTAGTAGCACTTTGAAACTTGACAAAATAAAGGAGTTATCAGTTTTGTCTCTATGGTTTGTTTCCTCTTCAAGTAGCCCTAGGCACAGACTGTGGAAAAGCACTTTCATTGATAGGGGTTTCCAACCTTCTAAGAATTAACGAGTTTCCGAAATACCAGCAAATATATTTTCACCCAATCTTGATGATACTTGGTGGTAATGATCAGTACACAAATCTCACTTGGCTAACCAAATTTTGTTCTTCTAGGTTGAAGCGTTCGTCTACAGTAGCAGTTTTTATATTTAGGATTCCCTCTGCTCTCTCCTATATAGATAGATGAATTTGGAACTCTAAATCCAACATGGTTCGTAGTAGCTCTTTGAAACTTGACAAAATAAAAGAGTTCTCAGTTTTGTCTCTATGGTTTGTTTCCTCTTTAAGTAGCCCTAAGCACAGACTGTGCAAAAGCACTTTCATTGAGAGGGGTTGTCATGCTTCTAAGAATTAACGAGTTTCCGAAATACCAGCATATATTTTTTCACCCAATCTTGATGATACTTGGTGGAAATGATCAGTACCCAAATCCCACTTGGCTCACCAAATTTTGTTCTTCTAGGTTGAAGCGTTCGTCTACAGTAGCAGTATTTATATTTAGGTTTCCCTCTGCTCTCTCCTATATAGATACATGAATTTGGAACTTTAAATCCAACATGGTTTGTAGTAGCTCTTTGAAACTTGACAAAATAAAGGCGTTCTCAGTTTTGTCTCTATGGTTTGTTTAAGCTTTAAGTAGCCCTAAGCACAGACTGGGTAAAAGCACTTTCATTGAGAGGGGTTGCCAACCTTCTAATAATTAACGAGTTTCCCAAATACCAGCAAATATTTTTCACCCAATCTTGATGATACTTGGTGGTAATGATCAGTACACAAATCCCACTTGGCTCACCAAATTTTGTTCTTCTAGGTTGAAGCGTTCATCTACACTAGTAGTTTTTATATTTAGTTTTCCCTCTGTTCTCTCCTATATAGATAGATGAATGTGGAACTCTAAATCCAACATGATTTGTAGTTGCTCTTTGAAACTAGACAAAATAAAGGAGGTCTCAGTTTTGTCTCTATGGTTTTTTCCTCTTCAAGTAGTCCTCAGCACAGACTGTGGAAAAGCACTTTCATTGAGAGGGGTTGCCAAGCTTCTAAGAATTAACGACTTCCCGAAATACCAGCAAATATTTTTTCACCCGATCTTGATAATACTTGATGGTAATGATCAGTACACAAATTCCACTTGGCTCACCAAATTTTGTTCTTCTAGGTTGAAGCGTTCATCTACAGTAGTAGTTTTTATATTTAGTTTTCCCACTGTTCTCTCTTATATATATAGATGAATTTGGAACTCAAAATTCAACATGGTTAGTAGAAGCTCTTTGAAACTTGACAAAATAAAGGAGTTCTCAGTTTTGTCTCTATGGTTTGTTTTCTCTTTAAGTAGCCCTATGCACAGACTGTGGAAAAGCACTTTCACTGAGAGGGGTTGCCAACCTTCTAAGAATTAACGAGTTTCCGAAATACCTGCAAATATTTTTTCACCCAATCTTGATGATACTTGGTGGTAATGATCAGTACACAAATCCCACTTGGCTCACCAAATTTTGTTCATCTAGGTTGAAGCGTTCGTCTACAGTAGCAGTTTTTATATTTAGGTTTCCCTCTGTTCTCTCCTATACAGATAGATGAATTTGGAAATCTAAATCCAACATGGTTTGTAGTAGCTCTTTCAAACTTGACAAAATAAAGGAGTTCTCAGTTTTGTCTCTATGGTTTGTTTCCTCTTTCTAGCCCTAGGCACAGACTGTGGAAAAGCACTTTCATTGAGAGGGGTTGCCAAGCTTCTAAGAATTAACGAGTTTCCTAAATACCAGCAAATATTTTTTTCACCCAATCTTGATGATACTTGGTGGTAATGATCAGTACACAAATTTCACTTGGCTCACCAAATTTTGTTCTTCTAGGTTGAAGCGTTCATCTACAGTAGTAGTATTTATATTTAATTTTCCCTCTGTTCTCTCCTATATAGATAGATGAATTTGGAACTCTAAATCCAACATGGTTTGCAGTAGCTCTTTGAAACTTTACAAAATAAAGGAGGTCTTAGTTTTGTCTCCATGGTTTGTTTCCCCTTCAAGTAGCCCTCAGCACAGACTGTGGAAAAGCACTTTCATCGAGAGGGGTTGCCAAGCTTCTAAGAAATAACGATTTTCCGAAATACCAGCAAATATTTTTTCTCCCGATCTTGATGATACTTGGTGGTAATGATTAGTACACAAATCCCACTTGGCTCACGAAATTTTGTTCTTCTCGGTTGAAGCGTTCGTGTACAGTAGCAGTTTTTATATTTAGTTTTCCCTCTGTTCTCTCCTATATAGATAGATGAATTTGGAACTCTAAATCCAACATGGTTTGTAGTAGCTCTTTGAAACTTGACAAAATAAAGGAGTTCTCAGTTTTGTCTCTATGGATTGTTTCCTCTTCAAGTAGCCTTAGGCACAGACTGTGGAAAACCACTTTCATTGAGATGGGTTGCAAAGTTTCTAAGAATTAACGAGTTTCCGAATTACGAGCAAACACTTTTTCACCCAATCTTGATGATACTGTGTGGTAATGATCAGTACACAAATCCCACTTGGCTCACCAAATTTTGTTCTTCTAGGTTGAAGCGTTCGTCTACAGTAGCAGTTTTTATATTTAGGTTTCCTCTGCTCTCTCCTATATAGATAGATGAATTTGGAACTCTAAATTAAACATGGTTCGTCGTAGCTCTTTGAAACTTGACAAAATAAAGGAGTTCTCAGTTTTGTCTCTATGGTTTGTTTCCTCTTCAAGTAGCCCTAGGCACAGACTTGGAAAAGCAATTTCATTGAGAGGGGTTGCCAAGCTTCTAAGAATTAACGAGTTTCCCAAATACCAGCAAATATTTTTCAGCCAATCTTGATGATACTTGGTGGTAATGATCAGGACACAAATCCCACTTGGCTCACCAAATTGTGTTCTTCTAGGTTGAAGTGGTCATCTACAGTAGTAGTTTTTATATTTTGTTTTCCCACTGTTATCCCCTATATAGATAGATGAAGTTGGAACACTAAATCCAACATGGTTTGTAGTAGCTCTTTGAAACTTTACAAAATAAAGGAGTTCTCAGTTTTGTCTCTATGGTTTGTTTCCTCTTCAAGTAGCCTTCAGCACAGATTGTTTAAAAGCACTTTCATTGAGAGGGGTTGCCAAGCTTCTAAGAATTAATGAGTTTCCGAAATACCAGCAAATATTTTTTCACCCGATCTTGATGATACTTGGTGGTAATGATTAGTACACAAATCCCAATTGGCTCACGTAATTTTGTTCTTCTAGGTTGAAGTGTTCGTGTACACTAGCAGTTTTTATATTTAGGTTTCCTTCTGTTCTCTCCTATATAGATAGATGAATTTGGAACTCTAAATCCAACATGGTTTGTAGTAGCTCTTTGAAACTTGACAAAATAAAGGAGTTCTCAGTTTTTTCTCTATGGTTTGTTTCCTCTTCAAGTAGCCATAGGCACAGTTTGTAGAAAAGCACTTTCATTGAGATGGGTTGCCAAGCTTCTAAGAATTAACGAGTTTCCGAAATACGAGCAAACACTTTTTCACCCAATCTTGATGATACTTTGTGGTAATGATCAGTACACAAATCCCACTTGGCTCACCAAATTTTGTTCTTCTAGGTTGAAGCGTTCATCTACTGTAGCAATTTTTATATTTAGGTTTCCTCTGCTTTCTCCTATATAGATAGATGAATTTGGAACTCTAAATCCAACATGGTTCATAGTAGCTCTTTGAAACTTGACAAAATAAAGGAGTTCTCAGTTTTGTCTCTAGGGTTTGTTTCCTCTTCAAGTAGCCCTAGGCACAGACTGTAGAAAAGCAATTTCATTGAGAGGGGTTGCCAAGCTTCCAAGAATTAACGAGTTTCCAAAATACCAGGAAATATTTTTTCACCCAATCTTGATGATACTTGGTGTTAATGATCAGTACACAAATCCCATTTGGCTCACCAAATTTTGTTCTTCTGGGTTGAAGCGTTCGTCTACAGTAGCAGTTTTATATTTAGGTTTCCCTCTGTTCTCTCATATATAGATAGATGAATTTGGAAATCTAAATCCAACATAATTCGTAAAAGCTCTTTGAAACTTGACAAAATAAAGGAGTTCTCAGTTTTGTCTCTATGGTTTGTTTCCTCTTCACATAGCCTTAGGCACAGACTGTGGAAAAGCACTTTCATTGAAAGGGGTTGCCAAGCTTCTAAGAATTAACGAGTTTCCGAAATACCAGCAAATATTTTTTTCACCCAATCTTGATGATACTTGATGGTAATGATCAGTACACAAATTCCACTTGGCTCACCAAATTTTGTTCTTCTAGGTTGAAGCGTTCATCTACAGTAGTAGTTTTTATATTTAGTTTTCCCACTGTTCTCTCTTATATATATAGATGAATTTGGAACTCAAAATTCAACATGGTTAGTAGAAGCTCTTTGAAACTTGACAAAATAAAGGAGTTCTCAGTTTTGTCTCTATGGTTTGTTTTATCTTTAAGTAGCCCTATGTACAGACTGTGGAAAAGCACTTTCACTGAGAGGGGTTGCCAACCTTCTAAGAATTAACGAGTTTCCGAAATACCTGCAAATATTTTTTCATCCAAACTTGATGATACTTGGTGGTAATGATCAGTACACAAATCCCACTTGGCTAACCAAATTTTGTTCTTCTAGGTTGAAGCGTTCGTCTACTGTAGCAGTTTTTATATTTAGGTTTCCCTCTGTTCTCTCCTATACAGATAGATGAATTTGGAAATCTAAATCCAACATGGTTCGTAGAAGCTCTTTGAAACTTGACAAAATAAAGGATTTCTCAATTTTGTGTCTATGGTTTGTTTCCTCTTCCTAGCCCTAGGCACAGACTGTGGAAAAGCACTTTCATTGAGAGGGGTTGCCAAGCTTCTAAGAATTAACGAGTTTCCCAAATACCAGCAAATATTTTTTTCACCCAATCTTGATGATACTTGGTGGTAATGATCAGTACACAAATTTCACTTGGCTCACCAAATTTTGTTCTTCTAGGTTGAAGCGTTCATCTACAGTAGTAGTATTTATATTTAGTTTTCCCTCTGTTCTCTCCTATATAGATAGATGAATTTGGAACTCTAAATCCAACATGGTTTGTAGTAGCTCTTTGAAACTTTACAAAATAAAGGAGGTCTTAGTTTTGTCTCCATGGTTTGTTTCCCCTTCAAGTAGCCCTCAGCACAGACTGTGGAAAAGCACTTTCATCGAGAGGGGTTGCCAAGCTTCTAAGAATTAACGATTTTCCGAAATACCAGCAAATATTTTTCACCCG